>NC_056743.1:410491897-410504397 GCF_019279795.1 Protopterus annectens | reverse complement strand
TATAACAACATGATAGTTTATTTAGGTCAGATATGTTAAGATTCGTAAGAATAGGGGAGGCATACAGGAGGGTAGAGAGAAGATGAGAGCGGGCAGTGGCCATTTTTGCGATTGGAGTAAGAAAGGATTTTATTCGATATAGTGACCAGAGCTTTTTATTAACGGTTTTAATAGTCTGATTGATATGGATATCAAATCTAAGTTTATTGTCAATGGTAACTCCTAATAGTTTAATATAGGAGTCTGGGGAGATAATTGTCCCATTTTTGGATTGTATAGAAAAGGGTGTGGGTGTGGTCTTATGTGTGGGGTGGAAGAGTAACAATTTGGTTTTATTTGGATTCAGAATCAGTTGACGTCCCAATAGCCAATTCTCTACTGCCGTGAAACAGGATTGTGTTTTTGATAATAGGTTAGTCAGCAAAAACGTGAACAACTCACACAAATGTTAACCCGACTGGTCTGGTTCTAGGCAATAAAGGATCAACGCAGCTTCCACAGCAAGTCTGTTTAATGTGCAAAAAACATCAAAATACACGACAGGAACTGGATCCACTACATACATACACACTGTTAAGCGCTTTCATCCGCCAATGGCAGACTTCATCAGAACGGCTAGCATCAGCAAATGCTGAATGTTATATATAAATTTTGGCGCCAAAAACTTTTAAATGTAGAATTTCTTAAAGGCATAAAACTCATAAGTGATATCTTGTGTCCTAAATAATAAAATACATTTTAAATTTATAAAAATATAAAAATATATGCAATCTACCCATGAGCAAAATACTCACATCTGTCCTTATATCTAAAACCTAATAGTGTATAGGATATGACATAAAAATAATATATAGAATATATACTAAATATTAAATATGACGAAAAACACTAGTATGATAGGAATAATAATTATATATCCCTTCAATTTATATGTAGATATAGTGTCAACAATCAGTGATAGTTAATGCATCCCAAATCTTAAAGACACAGCATGCAAGTAAAACAAATACTCATATACTAAATATATAAAAAATGTAGAGAATTCATAAAAATCATGTAATATGAATAAATATATGCAAATAATTAAATAATTAAATAAATAAATAAATAAATAAATAAATTATTAGAAGAGATTTTAGTATATATTCTATATTTTATTTTCATGTCATATCCTATACACTATTAGGTTTATAAGGACAGATGTGAGTATTTTGCTCATGGGTAGATTGCATATATTTTTATATAATTTAAAATGTATTTTATTATTTAGGACACAAGATATCACTTATGTTTTATGCCTTTAAAAAATTCTACATTTAAAAGTTTTTGGCGCCAAAATTTATATACAACATTCAGCATTTGCTGATGCTAGCCGTTCTGATGAAGTCTGCCATTGGCGGATGAAAGCGCTTAACAGTGTGTATGTATGTAGTGGATCCAGTTCCTGTCGTGTATTTTGATGTTTTTTGCACATTAAATAGACTTGCTGTGGAAGCTGGTTGATCCTTTATTGCCTAGAACCAGACCAGTCGGGTTAACATTTGTGTGTTTTTTGATAATAGGTTGACTGGAGATGGATCAGAACAAACTAATGTCGAGTCGTCTGCGTATTGAATACAGGTGGCATCAGGGATGGCTTTGTAGAGGTCATTTATAAAGACTGAAAAGAGAAGAGGTCCCAATATAGAACCTTGAGGAACCCCTATGGTATTAGGTAGGAGGCTAGAGAGCTTATTCTGCCAGAGTACAGCTTGTTGCCTCTCAGAGAGATAGGCATGAAACCACTCCAGAGTTTGGTTGTCTAAATGGAGATTTTTTAGGGTATTATGAAGTAGTTGGTGGTTCACCATATCAAAGGCCTTTGATAGGTCCAGAAAGAGAGCTGATGATATTTTTTTCTTATTCCGGTTATGGTTAATTGTGTCAGAAATTGTTGATTATACCTCGAAATTTAAAGGTATTCGTTCCAAAAGTAGTAATAAACCTTAAACTATCCTCTCTGTGTTCCCTCCATCACATTCATATCCAGACACCAAATTTCTTTTAATGTTAGATACCTTCAGTATTTCCTGATCTATAACATTTTTATTATATCCTCTTTGTTTAAATCCATTTCCCATGTGTTTCACCTATTCTTTAAATTCAATTTCATTACTACGTATACATCTAAGCCTTTGAAATTGATTTTTTGGTATATTCGATATTACATGTTTTGGGTGGCAACTATCCCCCCTCAATAATGAATTTTTTGTAAATGGTTTTCTATAAAGACTTGTACTTAAAGTACCATCATTATTTTTAACTACATGTACATCCAAAAAATAAATGGCCATTTTTTCTCTCTTATCAATAAAGACTATGTCAAACACATTAAAGTTAAAATGATCTACAAATGTATTCCATTCACCTGAAGAACCAGACCATATAGCCCAGCAATCGTCGAGATATTGATGCCACATTATCAATTTAGATGTAAAAGGGACATTATCTTCATAAATCAAACTACATTCCAAGTACCCCATGAAAAGATCTGTGTATATTGACGCAAATTTAGTACCCATTGCAGCTCCATTTACCTGCAAATAACATTCATATCCAAAAAAGAACACATTATTTTCCAAGACAATTTTGATCAGATCTATCAATAAAGAACAGTGTTCAACAGAGTATTGTCCAAATTGTAGCAACCAATATTTAATTGCTTCTATTCCCCCATGATGTGGAATACTAGAGTACAGTGATTGTACATCAAGAGTACAAATATAACAATCCTCAGATAACAATATACCATCCATCAGTTGCAAAAATTCATTTGTATCCTTAATTCTGGATCTAATTAGGGCTAATAATGGTTTCAACTGTGATTCTAAATATGCTGAAATTGGCTCTGTAAGAGACCCTATTCCCAATACTATAGGTCCACCTGGGGGAGGAAAAGTATTTTTATGTATTTTAGGTAAAATATACAGTAGTTGAGATTTTGGGTTGTCCACCATTACTTCTTTTAATAAAGTTTCATTGATAAGATCCCTAGAATTATTATATTTTAGTGTCTCATCAATATTACGTTTTAGGTCAATAGTTGGATCTGACATAAGCCTTAAATAAAACCTATCATCACCCAACTGTTTTTTAACCTCATTGGTGTAACCATTTATATCCCACACTACTAATGCTCCACCTTTATCGGCCTTAAGTACAACTAAATCCTTGTTTTCCATTAAACCTTTTAAAGCAGCCCTTTCTTTAAATGTCAAATTGTAACTATGATGTTTAAAAATATTGTTCTGATTCTTATGTAATTCACATAATACACTTTCTTCAAACAATCTCAGCCTTGGATGATAAGGGGATACAAAGTTACTTTTTTTAAATTTAAATTCAGAAGTAACAGAAAAGTCACATTTTGTATGAAAAAATACTTTAAATTCAAATTTCTACAAAAATTTTTGACATCCATACACATATGTTGAGACGGAAAGAAAGAAGGTACATTGTTAAATTCTTTATTTAACCCAGCTTTCTCATCCTCATTAAGCTGGTATTCAGTTAGATTAACTATAAGTCCTTCATCATTTATTTTTCCTTCACCAGTCTCTCGAATCTTTCTTTCATCTCTCTCTTTTGATGTTTCTTTCCACCTCTTCTAAAGGGCCCCCCTTAGATCTTGCTTTCTTATGTATAGGAGATTGTATCTCAGTCACTTCTAAATCGGTATCTGTGCTCACTGCATTGGAAGACATTTCAGATGTACTGGATTCAAAGTTATCCACACTATAAGTGGATTTTAAAATTGACTTGTTTCTCTTGCATTTCACTCGTTTGGGTTTAGCAGTATCACTGAATCGCACCGCTCTTTTAGATTGTTTCCAGGTGTAGGTTTTATCATTTTTAGCATCACCCATGTCAATATTAAACTTTTTAAGCTTTTTAGTTTTATAATTTTCAAAAGACATTCATATCTTCCATGTATTTATTAAACAAACCCTTAAATCCTTCCACTTCATTATGTTTTTGTACCAGTTCCATGCAATCATCCACTTGTTTTTAACATCTGTTAAGCTCTCTTCATAGTACGAAATTAACAGTTCAACAAAAGGTTTTGAAGCCATGGTTTGTATTAAACGCCATTTTGCCAAAAAACCTTCATTTTCTTTACCTACACCTGGTTCTACATAAACACGCAGGCCCCGTGGTGCTATACCAGCACCTACATAAGCCCTTAATAATTTTATATGCCATATAGTTGAGCGGTATTTCTTAGTACTAAGAGACAGTTCTTTAAAGTCATGTTGCATCTGTGACAAAATATTCACTTCCGTATTACTCACATTCGTAACATTCCACTGTCTGCCATCAAGCCGTATATCGTCTTCTTTATTCCACACTCAACATATCAATGCATTTATGCAAATCTCCCCCTTCTGCCATCATTTAAACGTTATCACCATAAATCCACTCCCAGTGAAGATAACGATAAATCTTGTGCGCCAATGCAGGCACTACAAATAACAACATTAAGCACTCAAAGGCAATCTCCAAACAATTGCCTGTGCACGTAAAACGTAACGTACGTGCATGGAAAGGTTTAATGATAAATAACAAAATAAATCCAGCACTGCACAGTAGACCAAAATAAAAATAGAGCAGAAGGAGCAAACATTTTTAATAGCTCGCAGACAGTAAAATATACACTCCAAACCGGTTTTACCCTATAGATATATATATATATATATATATATATATACATACACACATACATACATACATACATACACACACACACACACACACACACACACACACACACACACACACACACACACACACACATATATATATTACACACACATATATATATATATCTATATATATATATCTATATACATATATATATATATATATATATATATATATATATATACACACACACACATCTCTATATAATATATATATATATATATATATTTATTATTACACAGGGTTATCCTAAAGGAACAGTATGCCAAGAGTGTTTTGGAGGTGAAGAGAGTGTCTGATAGAGTGATGCTTATGAAGCTTGAAATTGATCGTGTAATGATGAATGTTGTTAGTGCATATGCTCCACAAGTTGGGTGTGCCATGGATGAGAAAGAAAAATTTTGGAGTGAGTTGGATGAAGTGGTGGTGAGTGTACCCAAGGGTGAGAGACTAGTGATTGGAGCGGACCTCAATGGGCATGTTGGTGAAGTGAACAGAGGGGATGAGGAAGTGATGAGTAGGTATGGTGTTAAGGAGAGGAATGCAGAAGGTCAGATGATTGTGGATTTTGCGAAAAGGATGGACATGGCTGTGGTGAATATGTATTTTAAGAAGAGGGAGGAGCATAGGGTGACGTACAAGAGTGGAGGAAGATGCACTCAGGTGGATTATATCCTATGTAGGAGGGTCAGTCTGAAGGAGATTGGAGACTGTAAAGTGGTGACAGGGGAAAGTGTAGTTAAGCAGCATAGATTGGTGGTCTGTAGGATGACGCTGTTCATCAAGAACAGGAGGAGTGTGAAAGCAGTGCCATGGATTAAATAGTGGAAGTTAAAAAGGGGTGATTGTGAAGTGGAGTTCAGGGAAGAGTTAAGACAGGCACTGGGAGGCAGTGAAGAGTTACCGAATAGCTGGGAAATTACAGCAGAGCTAGTAAGGGAGACCGCTGGAAAGGTGCTTGGTGTGACATCTGGACAGAGGAAGGAGGACAAGGAGACCTGGTGGTGGAATGAGTACAGGAGAGAGTATACAAAGGAAGAGGCTGGTGAAGAAGTGGGATTGCCAAAGAGATGAAGAAAGTAGACATGAGTATAAGGAGATGAGACGCATGGCAAAGAGAGAGGTGGCGAAGGCTAAGGATAAGGCATATGGAGAGTTGTATGAGAGATTGGACACTAAAGAGGGAGAAAAGGACCTGTACCGATTGGCTAGACAGAGGGACAGAGCTGGGAAAGATGTGCAGCAGATAAGGGTGATAAAGGACAGTGAGGGAAACGTACTCACAAGTGAGGAGAGTGTGTTGAGTAGAAGGAAAGAGTACTTTGAATGGCTGATGAATGAAGAGAATGAGAGAGAAAGAAGGTTGGATGATGTGGGGATAGTGAATAAGGAAGTGAAACAGATTAGCAAGGAGGAAGTAAGGTCAGCTATGAAGAGGATGAAGAATGGAAAGGCTGTTGGCCCAGATGACATACCAGTGGAAGCATGGGGGTGCTTAGGTGAAATGGCAGTGGAATTTTTAACCAGATTGTTTAATGACATTTTGGAAAGTCAGGGGATGTCTGACAAGTGGAGAAAAAGTGTTTTGGTACCTATCTTTAAGAATAAGGGTGATGTGCAGAGCTGCAGTAACTACAGAGGGATAAAAATGATCAGTCACAGCTTGAAGTTATGGGAAAGAGTAGTGGAAGCTAGGTTAAAAAGGGAGGCGATGATTAGTGATCAGCAGTATGGTTTCATGCCAAGAAAGAGCACTACAGATGCAATATTTCCTCTGAGAGTGTTGTTGGAGAAATACAGAGAAGGTCAGAAGGAGTTGCATTGTGTCTTTGTGGACTTAGAGAAAGGATATGACAGGGTGCCTAGAGAGGAGTTGTGGTATTGTATGAGGAAGTTGGGAGTGGCAGAGATGTATGTAAGAGTGGTACAGGATATGTACGAGGACAGTGTGACACTGGTGAGGACTGCAGTGGGAGTGACAGATATGTTTAAGGTGGAGGTGGGATTACATCAAGGATCAGCTCTGAGCCCTTTCTTATTTGCAGTAGTGATGGACAGGTTGACAGATGAGATCAGACAGGAGGCCCCGTGGACTATGACGTTTGCAGATGACATTGTGATATGTAGTGAGAGTAGGGACCAGGTTGAGGAGACCCTGGAGAGGTGGAGATATGCTTTAGAGAGGAGAGGAATGAAGGTCAGCAGGGCTAAAACAGAATATATGTGTGTAAATGTGAGGGAGGGTAGAGGAATGGTGAGGATGCAGGGAGTACAGTTGGTAAAGGTGGATGAGTTTAAGTACTTTGGATCAACAGTTCAGAGTAATGGTGAGTGTGGAAGAGAGGTGAAGAAGAGAGTACTGGCAGGGTGGAATGGGTGGAGAAAGTGTCAGGAGTGATTTGTGACAGACGGGTACCAGTAAGAGTGAAAGGGAAGGTCTACAAGAGGGTAGTGAGACCAGCTATGTTATATGGGTTGGAGACGGTGGCAATGACAAAAAGGCAGGAGTCAGAGCTGGATGTGGCAGAGTTAAAGATGTTAAGATTTGCACTGGGTGTGACTAGGATGGACAGGATTAGAAATCAGTATATTAGAGGGTCAGCTCAGGTTGGACAGTTTGGAGACAAAGCAAGAGAGGCGAGATTGCGTTGGTTTGGACATGTGCTGAGGCGGGATGCTGGGTATATTGGGAAAAGGATGCTCTGGATGGAGCTGCCAGGTAAGAGGAAAAGAGGAAGGCCTAAGATAAGGTTTATCGATGTGGTGAGAGAGGACATGCGGTTGGTGTGAAAGAGCATGTTGCAGAGGACAGGAAGAAATGGAAACAGAAGATCCGCTGTGGTGACCCCTAACGGGAACAGCTGAAAGAAGATGATGATTTTATTTATATCTATATCTATATCTATATATATATATATATATATATATATATATATATATATATATATATACATACATATGAAGAAAAACAAAACCGAATAAGACTAGGAAGAAATAAACTTATACTACTGAAAACTTCCGAACTGTTTACAAAAACAGAAATCCAATGAATAGACGCTGAGCCAGAACTGTTATTTGCTGAGCGCTTTATTCGCTTATTGATAACAATCGAACTTCATCAGAGCAAAATGTAATGCATTTGCAGTACTGTGCGAGCTTTAAATGGCCTAACTGGTGTAAATACTTCACTATGATTGGTAGATATACTACGCCAATGCAGTAGTATTTGGACTAATGAGAGACACTGCTATAAAACAAAAGGTTTTATCTGCTAACATCCTGCCACTAGGGGGCGTGCTGTAACTTTTTAGTTGTACCACTTGAATGCACATTTAATGTTGAGATTCTCATTGAGCCCTGGTGGGGTATCTGCTTCAAGGAGGAGTTGCCATCTTAATTCCTTCAGCTCCAGTAGTGTGTTGCAATCTCCAAAAAACTGCTGGACCTGTTCTAACACTAGAAATTTAAAACAGGTGAAGCCATTGCAGCTGGTGGCATGTCTGCTTAATGCATTGTAACTGTCATTATGCCTGATGGCTGCAAGGTGTTCCTTCAGCCTGTCTGAGAGCTTTCTAATTGTTTTCCCAATGTAGAAGGAAAAACACTGGTTGCAGTAGGCTGCATAGACTACAAAGGTTGAGTGGCAGTCGTGCTGGGCTTTGAACTGCACCGTGATGTTGCAGTGTTGAAAAGTGTAGGATGTGCCCGAGTGTATGAAAGGGCAGACTACACTATGCTTGCAAGGGCCCATACCTTTGGGGTTTTGTGGGTTAGCAGGCTCATGGGGGTCTGCGCCATTCCTGAGTATGGGGTTCTCTTTCCTTTCAAAGGTTTGTTTAAGAGTTCTGGTCTTGTATGAGAAGACAGGCTCATTACCCACTATCTGATGGGTGTTGTGGTCCGCTCTTATTATGTTCCAGTTTTTGCCAATGATATCCCTAATGGGTTGCATATCTCAGCTGATGGGGATGGGGAAACTACAGTTTCTGTTCTTGGGTTCAGTAGTTCTGGTGGTCACCCGGGGGGTGAAGCCATGAGTAAGGATGGGTGGGTGTCTGTCTGATCTGTGGGAGGCCACTTCTTGAAAGACATCCTCTACTAGTTGCTTGGGGTAATGTCGGCGGATGAACATTTCTGAAAGGAATTGGCTTTCCTTGAGGAAGGTATCATCGTCAGAGATGATAATGGAGAGGCGGATGTACTGCCCTTTGAGCACATTCTTCTTCATAAAGAAGGGGTGCTGACTATTGAAATCCAGGAAGTTGTTCCTGTAAGTGTTCTTCCGGTACACATTGGAGGTAAGGCTGCCAGTGCTGGGGTCAATGGTTAACTGCGTATCAAGGAAGGAGATGTGGGTCCCTCGTCCTGAGACTACAAAGTCTAGGTATGGGATGCTGTTTGTGAGAGTCGTAAGGAAGGTGTCCAGCTCAGTGTTGTCACCCTCCCACACGAAAAAAATATTGTCAATAAAACGACGGTATAAGTGGGCTTTGTGGAAGCCTTGTATATGGGTTAAGGTCTCCTTCTCCCATGTGCTGAGGACTAGGTTGGCAAAAGAGGGGGTCATTTTGGACCCCATCGCCACCCCCTTGGTCTGTAGGTAGATGGCTCCATTGAAGCAGGAAAAGTTGTTTTTCAGAACCACTGTGGTTAAAGCTATAAGCATTTCAGTTTCAAAAACATTGTATTTAGCATGCTTGTTAAGAAACAGTTCTAACGCTTCCAAACCTTCCCTGTGGGGGATGTTGGAGTATAATGCTACTAGTCTAGCGTTACTAACATGCATTTTGAAAAATCAATATTACTCTCATGTAAAATGTTTAAAAAGTCCCAGGAGTCCTTGATGTAAAAATCCGTCGCCTGAACTAGCGGGTTGAAAATGAAGTCCAGGTATTCCGATATTGTCTCTGTCTTGGTTTTATAGTTAGAGACGATGAGCCTGAATGGGGGGGGTCGGTGGGGTCCTTGTGTGGAGCAACCCCAGCAGCCTGTTTTATGGCAACAAGGACCAGGCAGTCCAGCCCTCAGCACGGAGGCAACTTACCGGAACAACGGGAGAGGGAGGGGAGGACTGAGAACCACGGGCAGAGGGAGAGGATCGAGCCGCTGGACACATGTCGGCAGACCCATGAACACCAGGAGCTCCACGAGGAGGTACTAGGGGAGTGGGAGTTGCAACTCACCAGCACACTTTTCAATTTAACTAACAGAAATCTCTCAGAGGCCCACGTGAGCTTATTAAACAAGGGCTTCTCCTTTTTGTCATCACAAAGAGCACAGATCACTGACGTTCTGCTGGATCTCAGGCTTTATCTCAGAAAACTAAATCTGAAAGTGCTTCTGAGTAACACGGAGGACACAGACTCAGAATCCTCCGACGTCCCTGATACACTCGCAGCCCCCAGAAAAAAGAGTCTATTCACCCCAGCCCTCAACAACACGCTTTCAGCCTTCCAAAAAGTGTGTGAGCAAGATCTCAGAGGGCTTCTTAATGAGCCCCACTCCCACAAATGGTACAACAGTGAAAAACTTCTCAAAAGCGAACTTCTCACTTCTCAAAACCGAAGTGGAATCCTTCAAGGCCCCAGGGCCAGTGGAAACTACAGCCCAAACTGCAGAATCCTATATAAATGCATTCTACGAACATCTCCAGGAATGCATGGATCATGCTATCCCAAACAAAGCCAAGACCCAATCATCCAAAGGCAGGCGTCCAGTCTGGTGGACCCCTGCCATAAATAAACTGTACAGCAGAAGGAGGAAGCTACTACATGATAGAGCAAAATCCCTAATAGGGAAGGCATCTCTGATCAGTACTAGCAAAAAATTACAATCCCTCATAAAATCCTCCAAGGCCAGCTTCGAGAGAAAAGTTGCACAGGACACCAAAGACAATCATAAGGCTTTTTTTCAGTTATGTTAGAAACCTGGGATGCAACTCCCACACTTGTTCTGAGTTGATTCTAAACGACAAAAAATACACTGAACCCAAAGACATCGCCAATATCCTGGCAGACAGGTTCAGTGCAAACTTCTCCACCCCAAAGAGCAAGTATCTATCCCGGCAGAGGGCTGCCTCCCAAACATCTCTGATGCTCAGGTGAAGGCTGCCCTCTCCAAAGCAAAAAACACTGCTTCCATGGGACCAGATGGCGTCCCAGGTTGTGTCCTACATGAACTCCAAGAGGAACTAATCCCTCAAATAAAACAGCTATACAATCTCAGCCTCACTACAGGATATGTGCCCATGGTCCCACTCCACAAAGGTGGAGCCTCTACGGACCCTGGAAACTATCGCCCGATAAGCCTGACTAGCTTAGTCTGCAAGGCTATGGAGAGGATCATCATGGAGCTCATAAACAAAGACATTGGGGACCTACAGACACTAGATCCTACCCAGTTCGGCTTTGTCAAGGGCAGATCCTGCCTTTTGAACCTGGTTGACTTCTTTGAAACAGTCACCAAAGCCATAGATTAAGGGAAGGTAGTCCACACAGCCTATCTGGACCTTGCAAAAGCATTTGACACAATACCCCACTCGGGCATCATAGATAAGCTATCCAGCTTAAATATAAATCCCTATGTCACAAGATGGGTCGCAAACTGGCTCAAAGACAGAACCCACAGAGTGAGAGTTGCTGGAGCCATGTCAGACTCGAAACCAGTCACAAGTGGCGTCCCACAGGGTTCTGTCCTGGGACCACTCTTGTTCGGTATATACTTTTCGGAGGTACAGGCAAACGTGGGAGGACTATGGCTCACCAAGTTTGCAGATGACTGCAAACTGGGCGCCATAATCAACTCTCCAGCTGACACAAACATCCTTCAAAAGGTCTCACAGAGACAGATAACTGGTGCCAGCGCCATGGTTTAAAGCTAAATGCCAAAATGTATAGTCATGCCCTTTGGCAAAAACAATGTGCCCACAAATTACCACATAGGTGGAAACCCATTAAGTACAGAGAAAGTTATTAGGGACCTGGGGACCCAAGTTGATAGCAATCTCTCCTTTGAAAACCACACTGCCAAAGTGGTTAGAAAGACCTTCTACATAGCCCACCTCATCACGAAGGGTTTCACATCTAGATCAAGAGAGGTAATCATGCCCCTTTATTCATCCCTCATCAGGCCCATCATAGAATACAATGCCCCTTTTGGGATGGACACCTGCAGCAATTAGAAAGACCCTAAAAGTATCTCACCAAGAGGATCAAGGGTCTCAAACAGATGCCATATGCTGCTCGGTTAAAAAAACTCCAGCTCTACTCAGTTGCATACCACCTACTTCGAGGCGATCTATGCCTGACATACAAAGCTATGTCAAATCCAGAATTAATGGACATGCTCCACCTCAGTAAATCTAAATCCCTTAGAGCCACAAGCTCGAGGGACAACCTCAGCACAGAAATAAATAGAACTTGCTGGAGGGACAGGTTCATAACCCAGAGGCTCCCTTCACTCTGGAATAGAATCCCAGTTCATGTGAGGCAGAGCACCTCACTGAATCTCTTCAAGAAGAATCTCTATATGTGGATGGGGGATCGTAGGTTTGTCCCAGGGATTACTCTCTTGTCACTATTAGACAAAGGCACAGTAAACTAAACCTTAAAAAGGGCACAGTATACTCAAATCAAGGGGTGGCGTAAGCCATACAGAATCGGGCTAGGCTTATAATTACCCCAGGGCAGATAGCCTAGTATGAACCTATGAACCTCTCACCAGCGGAACTGGACGCCATGCGGGACTTGAGCCAGGATCAC
>NC_056743.1:410423235-410466398 GCF_019279795.1 Protopterus annectens | reverse complement strand
TCAAGAGCATCTGAATTAACAAAGTCCAGGAACCTATGGATGAGCATGTCTGTGCTTGTATATGTCATCCAGTTTATGGACGAACAGCTGAAAATCACCCATGACTAAGCTTCTGGGCTGTATGAAGAGTGATTCCAATAAGTCCAGGTAGGTGGTGTGCTATTCTTGGGGCACGGTGGAGGACCTATAGCTAGCAATGATGTGGTAGGGTATTTTGGCTAGGGTTAATTGGACATTGAGTACTTCAACAGAGTTAATGTTTGAGCAATCTCAAGATGTACTTGGCTTTAAAGAAGAAGGATACCCCTCCACCTTTGGCTCTTTCACTATCATTTTGAGGGCTGAACATGTGGAAGGCATTGTAGCCTTGCATGGCCAGGGTGCTCTCCACAGCCTTTGAACCATGTCTCAGTGACTGCACAGACATCAGCGTCTTCCAAGGCGAGTAGTGCTTCCAGGGAGTGTAGCTTCATGTTCAGACTTCTAGCATTAAGCAACAGAACCTTGAGTTTTGCCTTGGGTGGCTTTTGTTACTTCGGAAATTTTGTTGTTTTGACATTGCCTAAAAAGGCACTATGGGATAGGCAAACGCATTTGCCAGTATCCAAAAGCCTACAGGAGACAGGTGCAGACCATCTCATGCAAAGCAGCGTGGCCTAATGACCATGTCACCCCAAGCTGACAGATACTGGATTCCCCTGGACTGACACCAGAAGCAAAGCCAATTGTTGAAGTCGATCATTTGTTGTATCTACTGGGGTTTCATCCTGGAAGATGGTAGAACACCGCTTATGGCTAAGGTCATACCTGCCTGGGGCACAGAGTCTAGGAGTTCTGTCATGTCTCTCTTCATATAGTCTAGAAAGGTATGTCTCTAGTCATTCACCCAAACATGAACTATGACTGAGTCATAATGTGCCTGTTGTTGAGTAACTTGAGTGCATGTGTGATTTGAAGGATCCTGGCACCTGACAGGCAGCTGACCATGACCTTCTGCTTGTGCCACCTGGTGAATGGAACATGTGTGTGCCTCACTATGGAGTCACCTATGACCAGGGCATTTGGTTTAAGTGTTTAGCATTAGGGGATTATTTGTTGAGAGACATTTGTATGTGTTATTATGTGTAGTTGTTTCTATTTATTGTTTTTGATCTTTAAATCTTAAGACCTGCGTCTGGAGCATTTCTCCCTGGGCCGCAGCTGAAAATTGGTTACGTTTCAAGTGGGACTTTCCCAATAAACAAATATTAAATAAAAAAAATACTACAAACCTCTGCTTGTCTACAGTCTGTTTCTCTGTCTCATGGGTGTCCCTCAGTATTGTGCACAACTTCCCTTAAACCCATTCAAAAGGTCCAGCAAAAACAAAACAACCATATTACTGAATCCACTTGTCCATTACCTTGACATCATTACTGAAAAAGACCCTGTTAAACAGTTTAACTCCACCATATTCCGGAAACCCACATATTCGTCTCTTACATTTTGATAGCTGTCACCCCCTCCACCAAAAGAAGGTACTGGTAAAAGGACAGGGGGTAAGACTGGCTAGGATGATCTCTGAACAGGATGAGTTCATTATACAGATGACCGTCTTAAAAGACATGTTGGAAAAAAGGGGTTATCCTGTGAATTATGTTGGTAACATCTTCCAAGAGGTTATAAACAGAAGGCTGAATGGGCATTTTTTACCCCTGCTTGGTAAAGGGGGAGGTATTCAAAATGATGCGAGACAGGCAAGCAATAACACTTAAGAAAACAGCTATTTTCAAGTTCAACCAGCAATTTTACATCAGGAATATTATCCAACATAATTGGAATATTTTTAGTATTGATGTAGACCAGGCACAGCTAGTAGGACCAGTCCGTAATATTATATACAAAAGAGACTGCAGCATAAAAACATGCTGGAAAGACAAAAACAGGGTCTAGATAGAGGTATAGGGATGGTAAAATGTGGGTACTGCTTACAGTGCCAACACATACTTGAAACTAAAGACATTTTTATTTCTAATTATGGGAAACATATAAGAGGTAAAATGTCTAAAAAAAAAGCCATGATTTACTTGGCCCTATGCTCAAAACGACCGTATTACTACATTGGCAAAATGAAGAATGCATTAAGGAGTAGAATTTATCAACACTATTATGATATAAATAGGAAGGATGATAAAAATGCATTAGCAGCACACATTAATGCCAATGAAGGACACGGGTTCAAGTTTGTTGTTATTGAACAAGTCGATCTGGGAGAAAAGTGTGGGTCCTTTGAATGACTTCCTGGAGTTATCAGAACTGAAATAGCAAATAAAAGCAAATACATCAGTGAGCCCAGGGCTCAACAGTGCTGTGCCTATCAGTTCTATCCTAAGACTGAAAGCACAATTTTTCTTATAAAAGGAAGTTTTTAACACAAGTTAGGATTTATTTTAGGAAACATTATACATGAATGTTAGGTATGTATGTACATTTGCTTTTAAGTAACTTATGTGTGTTTTACAATAATGAACCATGCTATACTTTTATACTTTACTGCTTTATGTCATGGTTGCTTTGTTGGTTGCTTTGTTCAGGTGATTCTTGTATGTCTTGTATATAGGGAATGTTGGGTAATGTTACTTCATTCTGATGAAGTTTCCATTAGAGAGACAAAATCGCTCAAGTAAAGGTTTCCCGAGTGGATCTGGATCTTGGTTCTTCTTTTTCCGTCTCCTAACATAATCTTATTGTAAGCTTCCCAGCCCTGTCAATCTTGTCTCTTCCTCTTGAGAGTTTACTTATCCTCCCCTGAGCGGAGGCGCCATCTTTAAATACCATCTGCTCCCCCTCCAGATTTCCTACCTTACTGATTCCAGATAGCAACTCTGCAGTTGATTTCAACCGGCTCCTTTCACCCATGCTGGGCTCAGGCTCACTACTCTCCCATGCCCTACCCCCCATCAATTACATTTATACTTGATCTAGCTCCTCCCCTACCCCACCATCCAATTATCCTCCTCCCATTCCTCTCTCATTACACCACTATCCACACATCTTCACTTCCCCCTCACATTACAGCATTAGCCACACCTCCAACCAAACCCACACATACCCAACATCTTAACTCACATCATCATTACTGCATCGGTACAACCTCTTCTTCACCACCAGCTCTCGCTACTGCACACTAATTCTCATTGCTTTAGTCACCCACATCCCATACTGCAATGTCCATCTCTACTATCACTACTCAACTTTCCTTATCACTCTTTCAATATCTTACTACATCTAACCGCTCTACATCATTCTTCTACCTCTTCCTCCCACCGCCCATTACCCTCGCCCCCATACAGTCTGAACACACCACTTCCTTCTCACAAATTTCAGCCAGTCTTTACAACACAAGCATATTATGTACCAGAGTAAAGATCCTCCCCCACCATCACCACAACAATAATATTTTTTCTCTAAATTATCCAGTCAAAGTATAACAGAAACTAGAATACACTACTCTCCCATAATCCTGTAACAAACCTATCGCTATGCGGGGACAGACATCCCAACCTGGTCCCATCTCCTCTTCTCTACAACCCCCCCCCCAACTCCCATAAATCAATAAACTTCACTACAATTAACCTACACAGCATCAGAAATAAAATACCAGACTTACATGCATGGATAGCCCACAACAAACCCAATATTATTGCCATAACTGAAACATGGCTAAAACCCTATATTAAGGACACAGAATTCCTTCCCCCAGATTTCACCTGTCTTAGGGCTGACAGACCCTCAAAAAAAGGTGAAGGCGTCTCTCTAATATACCCCATGTCCTTCACTATTTTCCCATATACAAAACCATCTCACAGTTCTCCACAGCTGAACTTCTAATTTCTTTCCTTAAAATGAATAATTGCAAAAACCTCTGTGATAGTCATTTACATTCCCCAAGGCAATGACATTCCAATTCTTGAGGAAATCCTTGCTTGGGTATCTACTAACATAAAAAATGAGACCATCACACTGGGATACATAAATATCAACTGGCTAGCCATATCCCCACACCAGTCTAACTGCAATATCAATCTATTCAAGTTCACCCAGTTGGTTAACACTATAACCAGGCCTAATAAAATTAATAATAATGGCTCAATCCTAGACTGGATGGTGTCTGACCCAAATAAGATCATGCCCGCTGGTACACTCTCCAATAGTATAAGTGACCACTTACCGGCCTTTATAGAATGTGAATGTACTCCAACAATCAATAAACATCAGTACAGGGTTACCAGAGATGAATCCCAGTTCTGTCCATCTAGGCTTTAACCAAACACTGCTTAGCATCAACTGGGATGCACTAAAATCAGTTTCCCTTGATGAGGCAGTCGAGTTCCTCAACTCAACCTTACTCAGCATATTAAACAATCTCGCTCTCCTTTGACAAAAGAGAGTAAAGACTAACCATGCCAGTTGGCTAACAAAATTCACTAAAGATCTCATGAAATGCTGGGACAAATCATGAAAAATCTGGCAAAAACAAAAACCCTTCTAACCTCACCCAATACAAACAGCTCTGAAACCAGGTTAAGTGCCTAGTACTACAAAACAAAAAAAAAAAAAAGAATACTACCTTACATTACAAAATTAACACTAGCAAATCCCAAAGAAATTCTGGAGCTCTCTCAACTCTTTATTAAACCCAGGCTCAGACCCAAATAAAACACACACTGAAATTACTGCAACCTTCAACTCCTACTTCATAGATACTATAGCCAATCTAACCGCTACCTTTCCCCAAAACCAACTTGTCCACCACAGACCTCTCCACAGCTAACACCAGTGCACTCCCTATTGCCAACTTTACTGTCACCTATACCCATCTCAACTACTAAAAACTGTTTCTAAAACTGAAACCATGCACAAAAGCCCCTGACAATATATCCGCCAAATACCTGCAATTCTCAGCCAACTCAATCTCTTACCCCATCAGCATACTTCTCAACAGATCGATCCAAGAATCCTTTATGCCTATCTGGAAAAAAAAAGCTTATATCGTCCCTCTACACAAGGGGAGCCCCAACATGGACACCACCAACTTCCGCCCCATTGATATTCTATCACCCATCTCTAAGATCTTGAAATATGTATTCATTCTCCATTTCTTCACCATCTGACTCACAACCACATTCTCTCCCCCACCCAACACGAATGTAGGCCAGGACACAGCACCACCACTGCCCTCATATCCTTCATGGACACTTTCAACGGAGACAGTGACGCTGGTAAAACCTTTTCTTCACTATTTCTTGATCTTTCTAAAGCTTGCGATAATATACCCCACTCTCCTTCTAACAAAACTCTCTAACAGGTACCTCACATCAAACTCTAAACAGGTTCACTAATTACCTGACTAACAGGCAACAATCAACTAAATGAGAGAACTCTTACTCCCCTTTCTTAAGCACCACCACTGGTGTTCCTCAAGGCTCCATTTTAGGCCCACTTCTGTTTAGCACATTTATAAATAACTTCCACATCACACTCTCTCAAGGCTCAGTCATCCAGTAAGCAGATGACTCCAATCATTTGCACTGTAAACAATTCCGCAAAACTACATCAACTCACCCAAAATGCCCTCACCTCCACTGAAATTTGGATTTCTAATAATCATCTTGCCCTGAACCCCAACAAAACCAAACTTGTAATCTTTGCCCCCACCTACAAAAAGAGAAATTCACCAGTCAATCCCTAAATGGTACCACCGACATTGTACCTAGCACAAAACTCCTAAATGAAAACCCCACATTCGTCCTGCACATCCAGTCCAGTTTCAAAAAGACATCAAAAGCTTGGCACTCTCTACCCACACAAACATCTATTCAGTGCATCAGCCCAACTTTCCCTTGCCTCTTCTTTTCTATTACTCTCTCTTTTATATGGTGTCCCCCTCCTCACCAACATTCAGTCCTCTCTAAAGTCCAAACTAGACTCATGCTACAACAAAATTGCTAAGTTTTTAACTAATGCCTCCTACTCATCCCACCACTGCTTATCATTATGCACCCTAAAGTGGCTTGAACTCCCCAACTATCTCACCTTTATCTAACTAACTACAGCTCACAAACTCCTTCATAATCCATCCATGTGCCCTGCTCTATCTTCTATACTTCCTTTATCCCATCCTAACAGACCACTCCGATCCAACAACCAACTGCTCATAAATGTAGAAAACCCAAACTTCCAGCTGGCCAGATTATTTACTCCTTTACCATCGCAAAACTTTGGAACCCCCTCTTCCCAGTACTTGGATCCACGTGCTCAGTAGCCCTCTTCAAGGACATCTCTGAAACAACACCTCTCCTGATCTTGGCTGTGCACATGTGCTAACACCACATCTTACATAACCTAACTTCAACCATCACAACTATTCTCACCCCCACTCTACTACTCTGGCATCCTCCTTTCACATCCAACATTTACTCCGCCTCTCAATCCTGTTCACTTCCCTTTTTTACTAACCCTCATTGTTCTACCACTGATGCCTCCTGTCTACTTTCTTCTCATCCTAACACTTATAGACCTACCATTGAACCAGGTAAGACATTCAGGTACTCTCACAGCATACCTTAATATCATACTACCACTTATATTTCCAACAATATCCATCGGCATGGCTGATTCCCGCAACAGGACTCATATAGCCCATCGCTCAGCTATTACACCTCTTAAACATGTTAAAAGTTTAAGTACCTAGTCTCTAATTTCCATATCTGCTTTGCACCCACCGCATGAAGTATCCTATATAAATTTTGCTAGCTGAAAACTACTCATATGGAATGTTCTCGTGTATATACTCTGTAATGCTTATTGTATGTGAAATGTCTTATATGTGGAGCTTTTCTCGCAGGGACTCCACTGAAAATGGGCACTTCTGGCCCAGCTGGACCATCCTGGTAAACAAATGCAAATACATAAAATATATATAAATAATAAATAAATAATTTGCAAATAGTGTTTGGGGGTATCTGAACTTTTGGTAGACCCACATACATGGAAGTACTCAGAAGGCTAAGTATCAAGTCTTTAGTTTGTGTGAGAGGTCAAGAGTGTGCACCGACAACCTATTCGGTATCGGGTTTGTTGTTACAGGAGAGAAATGATTCCAGTTTCATAGTGTAATTGCATCTCTCACAAAGGGTATTTGTTTACTGTAGGAATAAATAGTTGTCAGTATACATAAGGCAATTACTACATTGCCTCAGTATTCCCTTGTCAGTCAGGATGGCTGGAGAAATGATAGAAAAGCGTCTTCCATTATAGCAGTTTTTACTGTATGAGCTATCTGGGAAAGGATTGGGCTGGATTGATACGTTTTTGCTCTACGACTATCAAGGATTGTTAAATTGAGGGTAGTGGATGATAGGTATGGCAACGCTACTCAGTGCGCAACTAAGTTGCGTTAAGTGCAAGAGAAGCTTGTGATGTTTCCGCTGACAGTTGTCTAGGGAAAAATCTGTGTTTCAAGGTATTTACATCTATACAGGGCACCACTAAATCCTGTTAAATATAGTTGAAATTAAACAGTTTTAAAGATAATCTACCAATAGGAAAGTATACAATGAACCTGCCTACAGCAACCCTCAGCTCTGACAAGACTGGTTCCATACTCTTTTGCCACAAGGGTGCAGGGAGCCTTTCTTGATGTAAAATGTATGGCTTAGTGCTAGAGTGTAACAAAAACAGGCTAGATTCAACCGGTCTGAACCTAGACAATGCTATCTAGGCTGAAAATACAGTTAAAACAAGTGCAGAAAATATGTACTCACAACAGTAAAAAAGCATAAAGTGCAGTGATCAAATATAGTACAATTTAAAAAGTGCAATAGAGACACAAAATATACTTATTTCTTGATGCAGAAATCTCAAGTGTTTCTCCAACCTAAACAGACCAGGCTACCTCCCTGTGCTCTAGATGGAAAATCCGCAGACCTCTTGATGTAAAAACAAGTGCAAGAATACGCTAATTTATCCAACAGGTAACTAGAAAATGAATTCAGATCAAATAAAATCAGTATAACAGACAAGGAGAGGCAAAATGCACTTTTTAAATAGAAGCATGTGGAAAGGCAAATAAATAATTCAATATTATCAACAGCAGTTTAGAAAGGGAGGGGCTTATTAAGCTCAAATTACAGTAGGGGTAGGAAGCTTAAAATCACTAGGTTTAAAAAGCACATCAACAAAGGAGATGATGGGTGGAAAACACTAGCAGGGAATCACTAGCAGTGCTTTAGTTTGTGCAAGCTTGAAATCTTTTCAGCAAAAGACAAAGGCCCAGGAATTTACTGTGTATTAAGCATCACTCAAAAACAATTAATCAATTAAAAAAAACACATGTGAAATGTGCAGCCTAGATAATTTAAGTGTCTATCTCTCAAATAAAATAAAAACACCAGGCCAAGCTGATTTCTTAAAACAGAAAACAAAATGGAGTGGATAAAAGAGACAGCAGCTCTATCAGTCACAGACAACAAATATAGGTTTACGTTCCTCATTCAGCAAGGAATCACTAGCAGCACTTACTTTATGCAGGCTTGAAATCTTTTCACGTGAACTTTAAACATCTTTATTACTAATGAAACACTTTTACACTCTACTTTCATAATGCTTCATTGCTTTAACACTTTCTAAAAAACATGGTTAGTCTTCTGCATTTACTGAGTTTTCTTATTAGAAATCTCTAGATCTTTATTAGCAGTAAATCCTACTGGATTTTTAATCCAGGAGTTGCCCCATATCTAACTAGCTTTTTAAGAACTCTTTTACTACTTTCCCAACTTTAGTTATCTTAGAGGTGAAGCTGGTTTTGTGGTTGCAGACGACATCTGTATCACATCTTCAGGAAACTATCTGACAAGTTACTTTGAGATGGTTTTAAACAGATCTCTCCTGTTTCTTCTTCGCACTTTGCCTTTTCTCCGGACAAACAACTAAACCTCTAGGCCATTCACTATTCTTCACCCCCCCCCCCGCAATACCTTACTCGTATCTGCTACCTCTACCTCCAACCTTACAAAACTCCCTTTCCATAAGAGTCCCATTAAACAAGACAAATAACACACACACACACACACACACACACACACACACACACACACCTACCTCATGAAATATCAAAAAAGCAATCATTTTAGAGAGAAGCAATACTAAAACTATTTTTTTTTTGTGCCAGTGCAAGACCTGCGTCCCCACACCCCCTGCTAATTATATATACAAACACTGAGATCACAAAACAGCAAGGCGAGGGAAACTTCTGCTGCAAAGTGATCCCTTATAAAAATTAACCAGCAAAAATCTCATTAAGAAGAATATTCACTCATATGAGCATTCACTTTTTTCAGCAGTAAAAGCATTCACTTGTATGAGCTATAATGTTGTCTTTCTTTTGTTCAGCTATTGAAAAATATAGAAAAAAATGGAAGTTATATTTTTAGAAAGTGGGTACATGGAGGGGTTGATTATAGAGGTTAGTCAATCAATAGCTGAACAGAGCAAGACAGTGTGCTACTGTCTTGCAAAAGCAACTGCTCGTTTGACTCTCCTCAATAGGACCTTCACAAAACTCCTTGTTGTGGTTTCTTAGTTACCTGTTTGGAAGGCAACAAGCCATTAAATGTCAAGAAACCTACTCAATCTTGCAGCCAGTTACTACAGGTGACCCTCATGATACCAGTGGGGTATTGTATCGAGCTTTCATGGTCGGTAAGGCATGATCTGCCTTTGACAAAGCCAAACTGGTGGATGATGGTCTCCGATGCATCGTGCGTGCCCACCAAAATTGAGGTGTGTCCTTGATGATGAATATGGATAGTCTCTTTTCATGTAGTCCCAAGGAGGTAAATCTCAGTCGTTTACACCAAGCGTGTGGACAATGACGGTCGTATACTACCTTGTTATGAGACCTGAGAGTGCTTGCATTATGTGGCTAGCGTATGACGCGCGACAGGCAGTAACTCTTCTTACCTACTCAGTCTGGGCGCGGGGCGTGTGGTGTGTCCACTATGTGAGTCCAATGACTAGTGTGTGGCATGGTGGCCTCTGCTTTTTGTTAGATTTTTGATCAGAGCCTCAGTATGTCCAGTTTGGCGTATATAGTTGCATCTCTCGCAGTATTTATAACATTGCCTCAATATTCCCCGTTCACCAGAATAGACAAAAACTTTAAAAAGAGATTCGGATGTGGGTGGGTGACGAAATGGGGTTTGCCAACCTGCTTAACGGGGGGCTGCCCTGCAGCAATGGCAACTCGGCATTCGTCGCAAGCAGCAGTTTAAGCGTTTTTATATCGGGGCTGAAAGAGTAATAGAACTACAAAACAAAGTCGGGATCAGCAAGCTCTGAAACTGGACTACTCTAAGCTCAGTAGGAAAACAGGACTCTATCCTGGGTCCTCTCCTACTTAATATATTTATTAATAACCTCCACTCACCATGCTAGTTTAGTTCAGTATGCAGATGACTCAACATTAATATGTGTGGCCTCAACAGTAAATAAGCTCCAAGACATTACCCAAAAATCTTTCTCCACTGTAGTAAAACCTGGCTCAAAGAATCAAACCTCCTACTCAACCTCAAGAAAATTAAGTTAATGCTTTTCAACTCAGAAAGCTGTCAAAATCAAAAGCAATCTTTCACCATAAAATCAGCAAATACTGCCATTGAAACTGCAACTCACAGTAAACATCTAGGTGTTATAATAGATGACAATCTCAAATATGACCAGCATATACTGCACATCATTAAATCTACACACCAGGAACTAGGCTCCATTCATAAAATCAATGGATTCCCTACAGATACAGCAAGAAAAACTTTAGCCACCGCCTTCTTATTGCCAGCTGTCTTATACATCGCTCCTATCCTAACAAACTTAAATAATACTCAAAGAAACTTGCTTCCTGCTACAATAAAAATAGCTACATTTGCCACCATTCACCCTCACAGAACTCACTATCACCCCATCTTAAAGCAATTAAACTGGCTTGAATTACACATCTAACATATTCACAACTAACTACAGCACACAAATTCATTCATCATCCACAAAAATGCCATGCACTGCAGAACTTCTTACTGACCTACTGTCCAGCAAGGGGCTTGCTCTATTAACAATTTCTTATTACTCACAAATAATGTTGTAGAAGACTCACTCTATTCATAATATGTTGCTAAACTCTGGAATAGTATCCCCACACAAATAAAACTCTGACAAACTCAATACTTTTAAACCACTTCTTAAACATAGTAACCAGTCCTGGTCCTGCAAATGCACATCACACGGCTAAGAGTTTGTGTTCATAGTATGATACTCTTCAAATACTCTCCTTAAACAGAATACTCTCAACCTCTCACTGAAATGAGACAAAACAATTTTTATACATAACTGCTGCCTGTACAATCCACTAAGTTGCACATGGGTTTCTCTTTAGTAACTTCCAGCTCTGTAAAATCTTAGAATGTGGAAGTGTAATTATGGTTTAAGTAGTCGTGTAAACAGAAATGTAACTGTTTAACTGGAATTTGGTGTAATGCAATATGAGAAAATGGAGCTTTTCTCCTTGGGCCTCCGTTGAAAATGGGTTTTACCCAGTCGGACTTTCCTGGTTAACAAAGACAAATAAATAAAATTAAATGCTATTAGATAAGGATTATTTATACTTTCCTCTCACTCCACAAACAACAAAAAGGAGTTGAATAATAAAAAAAGTTAGACAATTAGGGATACAATAAGTTTAATATTTGTGTCTTTTGGCTTTTCCCGGTTAGGGGTCGCCACAGCGGAACTCCGGTCCGCTAATGATTGGCAGTAGAGTTTTTACGTGCTGGCTTGCCGGGCCTAACGCACAACCTTCAACGAAGGAACACCTGTTCACGCATGTCGCCACACAGAAGACGCTCTGAGAATCGAACGGGCAACGTCTAACTGTGAGGCGACAACGCTACCGCAGCACCACCACCGCAGTGATACAATAAGTTTAATAAAGTTGAATAATAAGAATAGTTATAACAGACCATTAGTGATACAATAAGTTTAATTTGAGTATTTTACGCCAATGATGTGATTAACAAGACAATGGGAGAAACCCTGAATTTTGTATACAAAACATCTTAAAATGTGATTGTATACAAAACATCTTAAAATGTGAAATAACTTTTAGAGAAAGACAATTAGCAGCAAAAAGATGTGGAGACTAAGGGCACCCACAAATGTGGGAACTGAAAAGAGTACATTTATTTTAGAGCAGGTTAGAGTTAAATTGGATAAAACACTGGAAGACCATTTGTTAAAATATGGGAATTGCAGCAACAGGGGTTTGGTGTGTTGTTTTTTCTATGGGGAAAACAGAGATAATTAAAAAAAGATTTCTGAATGCTAGTATGACATTTTGAAGAGAAATCTGAACAGTTCTTGATTTAAACGCATACTTGAATGTAAAAACTTTGTTAATTATACAGTGACTGGCTATTAACATTCAAAAACAAGAACGCGGATTGGTCAGCCCCACAAGCAAGCCAGTTATAAATCAAGCATATACCAATGGAAAAAAATCCATTACTATATGGTATAACTTTTTAAGGTTTCTTCATCATAAAAAAAAAAAAATCACAATTAAATTAGAAATCCTGACAGTCCAGAGGTACAAGAGAGAGACATACACTATATGCCATAGTATGTTTTTGGAATTTTAGAGAATTCACAACAGAGACTATCCCCCACCAATGCAGATGTAGTCTATACTACATGTGGGCCTACATAAGCAGAACTCCAACGGGAGCTGGAGGTTTTACTGCAGTAGCCAGAATGGCTGAACATGAACATTAATACCCACGTACCAGGAGAAATCTGCAGCAAACCAATAAGCAGGTGACTACACTAACTTCCTTACCACTAGGGCCACACCTTTTAAGTTTCTCAATTTTTAGGGACACCCCTAATTTTGTCTCAAAATTTAGCTCAGTCCCTCCTGAAACTGGGTATTGCTTTAAGAAGCTCCAAGTTGATATAGTACCAGTGTTTAAAAGGGTCTCTAAATTGGGACTTTTTTTTCTAAATTATTTCTGCACCATCCCTATTTCTGAAGGTAAAATCAAGCAGCTAAGCTAGATCATGAGAGTTAGCTTGGAACTTTTGATTGTTTTACCAGACACCTTAGTAGAAGCTTCTAACAAACGGTTTAAGACTGGTATGTCATTCATAGACTCCTGTGTTAACTCATTCCCTCCGGTACGGCTCTTTTGAGTGAGTGCCTTTAACTCCCAGTGGGCGTGGCTTAAGCCTTTAAAACATTAAGTTATCACCTTACAGTTCTAGAAAATACTCATTGAGAGAGGTCAAATATCAATACAGTTGTGCTTGCCATCACATATGCTTCAAGACAAAATATCCTAGTAACTTGTAAGTAACATGGTTTTGGAATTATTAATGCGAATATGAACAATCAATATGTGACGTACAGAGGAGCAGTAGGAGTTAACTGCAGAAGACGCCTGGAGGAGCACTCGGCTCTGTGTGCAAACAAAACCATCTTGGTTTCTTGCCCCATGAGCAACTCTCCCTGCACTGCGTTATAACTGCAGATTTGCTGTACAGGGGGTTGCCAACTGCCACTTCCTAACATAATTGGCTCGGACTGGCTCTGAAATATAGTTCCCCATTGAGATTCTGGCAAGCTAGTGGTAGTACACAGATTTTCTACCCATTATGAATTATTTAGGAAAGCTGAAAGTTTCCAATACTAGTTAGATATACTCCTGCTTCATAGAGTCAAGGGATTTTTCATAAATTGATGAATACTGCCACCACAAAGTGTACAAACTTCTGTAGGACTTGTAAGAATAGCACAAGTGCATTTACGTGGTCCACAATGGAATGACCTTTGATAAACTCCACTTGTGACAGATGAATTAGATCAGGCAGGGAAAGGAAAAAGGAAGGTCAAGGGTGGGATCCCTGGAGCAATGGTATAAGCTTAGAGGCTCAAATAATACTGGAAACTGAGGGTATCCTAAAGAAAATGCAAGAAATCGAGGCAGCTTCATGAAATGAGAACTATAGTTTATGGAAACAGTTACAAAACATGGGGAACAAGCCACAAAGAACAAGTCCAAATATATTTGAGATGGCAGAAGGATGTACACAGGAGATTAAGTAACATGGACAGTTGAAAGCCCCCGCTATCCAAAAGGTAATTTACAGTCCAGTCCAACAGGAACAAAAGATTAGTGAAACAACTAAATGATTACGGTGAATAGAAACTGGTAACCAGAAAATTAGTACAGAGAAAATGGTAGGAGACATTAAAGGGGAAGGAACAAAGGATGTCAGTCTCGAATGATGTGGTTGAAGCATGAAGATTGGGTTCAGAATACAACATGTTAGAAGAAAGACTGCAGCAAGTGTAACAGAATTCTAAAGTGATGAGGTAGGTATGATGGAGACAGTAGGAGGAGAGGTGAAGGACACGTAACAAGGCACATGGTGAAATACTGAAGTGGCACAGTCCATGGGTTAAGGATGAGAGATGCAGAAGGATCTGAATGTAGACAGAAACTCACTTGAACTTAGACATGGCACATGGGTTAAAAGGAGGGACTACTCAGTTAACTGGTCATTGGAGATGGTACCAAAAAAGTATAGATTAGTGGGAAATGGAGTTACACAAAGGAGGATGAAACATTTTCCTGCAAGACGGAAATGAAAAGGAAAGACAATCCCCGGGATTTACGAAGCTTGCGCCATGTGCCGGAGTAGCGTTGGCGATCTAGTGCCAAATATGGCCGGCGAGCGATTCAGGTAAGTGCTGTTTCCATGTGCACTACTAGCGTACATCAGAGCTGCGCAGCTCCCAGCACATGTGTGCTAATTACCCCATGTGCAGCAGTGTAGCACGCAAATGAAGGTATATAGTGATTCATGAAGTTGTGCAGGCACAGCGTAAGCATGTAGAAATGTAAACCAAAAAAAAAAAAAAAAAAAAATGGTTTACATATTGTCAAACTTAAAATTGGATCCATGAAAGCGGACCAAACTTACGTGTATAATGTTAATATATGCCAATGGCTAAATATATAGCCAATGGCTTAAAACAACATGCACAACATATAAAAACTAACATTTAATTTCATGGCCACACCAATGCAAAGAAAAACCGCAGTGCATCGGTGCGCAAACGGGATCATAATGAAAATATATTTAGATGTCATAAAACTGTAATGTAACGCAATTCATGATCTCCCCATAATAGTCAATAGCACACATGCTACACCACAACGATGGCGCAAGGGTTGATAAGGGTCTGTGACCGTGTTCCGTGCGGTAACCAGGAATTAGCAGTCAATGCCATGCAAATGAGTCAAGTAATACTGAATTGCAAACGTCCCGCCGGCGTAAGGATGTAGCACACAGCGTAGCGTTACAACACCTAGGAGTGGCCTGGAGGTAAACATGACATCACGAGAGGGGCACGCCACTGTATCTGTAAGCACATTGGATCATTGCTAATCCATGTTGGGTGTTGCTAAGCAAAGCCGCAGGACAGGGGTGCGGAAGTAGCCAGAACTTTGCTTAGCTGAGAGCACACTAGGTAACCGAAAGTTCATGTGAACGTGGATGAAAACCCCGCACAAAACCCGGTAAACGGATATGCGCGGCATGCACGATGGCTGAAACAGGAAGGATACGGGAAGACAATAAGGATGTGCTGCAGCATGGTAATTGGAGTACAAATGAGTAATTAACACCTAGAAACTTACAGTGGGCTATAGACAACAGCTAAAAAAGCTGCTAGCAGCTACCTGCAGAACAGTAAACGGGAGGTGCCGTACAGCAAAGAAAAGAGAATCGTCACAGCAGAACAAAGCAAACTTGCTGTAGATCAGCTACATAACACATTTCCCAACACAAAACAGAAGTAAAGGGCAATAGATGAATCACGGCAGACAAGCATAAGTCAACATCAAAGGCCCCACAATAGCAGTACCTGCTGTAAAACCAATAATTAAGATACCCTGCAACTGGAATAGCACAAACACACCCAATTACACCAGCATCATCCACTGCACAATTGATTAAGGTGCAAAAGCCCCCCCACACACACACACACACACTTGTGTATTCCCAGACACTCTGTACCGTTGGTGTATACAGACGGGGAACTTTTAATATATATATGTTAGGGGGTGCCATAGCTTTGAATCACCAGCATGTGTTGGAGACTGACGGTGGTGTGGAGGATGATGCGGACAACCATCTCAGGCACCGGAGGGGGAGACGAGTGTTCAGACCCAGGGTAACCTACCAGGGGCTACATGATCTGGAGATAGAGCATTACAGGGTGGACAGGGACATCATACAGCAACTTGTTGAGCTGTGCCAGCCACGTCTCACAGCCAGAAGTAACAGAGGGGAACCCATCCCAGTGGACACAAAGGTATGTGCAAGCTTGAGAATACTAGCCACAGGTACCTTCCAAAGGCCAACTGGGGATATCATGGGGATCTCACAGGCATCAGCATCCAGGGTACTCCACCAGTTCCTGGATGCCATGTTACTACATGCCAATGAGCACATACACTTCCCCCGAACACAGGAGGAGTTGGCCAGCAATACGAGTCTCTTCCACCGTGTGGTGGACTACCCGGAGGTACTGGGTGCAATAGACTGCACGCACATACATATCAAGTCACCACCCGGTGAGCAGGGTAAGTGCTACATAAACCGCAAGGGATTCCCCTCCATCAACTGCCAGGTCATGTGTAATGCCCAGGGCATTATCATGGATGTGTGTGCTGGCAGTCCTGGAAGTTATCATGACTCCCACATCTGGCATGCCTCACAGCTGTATCAGGTATTTGCCAGGGGGACATCCCATATGGCCACCTGGTGGGGGATGCTGGCTGTGCACTGGAACAGTGGATGATGACACCCATCAGAAATGCACACACAGCCACGCAAGAACGCCATAATGAGGCACATGCAGAAACCAGAATCATCATGGAGCGCGTGTTTGGAATGCTGAAATCACAGTTCCGTTGCTTGGACATATCTGGTGGAGCCTTGCAGTACTCTACAGGAACGTGTGCCCACATCTTCATAGTATGTGCCATGCTGCACAATATGATCCTGCGGAAACAGCTGCAGCAGAGACAGAATGGTGAAGGCCCTCACAGCCCACCACCATTGCCAAGGGACCCACAGGCCGAGGGGGGCTCAGACCATGAACACCCTGTGCTAGCTCCAGTAAGCAGACGGAAGCATGCCCAGTATGCCCATGCCTTGGCAAAGAGAGAACGTATAGCACACACACTGGCAGTGTAGGCACTCATGGACTGACACCCTTCTCCACCTGCACACACAGCAAACATGGATGCCACACAC
The DNA here is from genome assembly GCF_019279795.1 of Protopterus annectens. NCBI lineage: Eukaryota > Metazoa > Chordata > Ceratodontiformes > Protopteridae > Protopterus > Protopterus annectens. Next base: position 410,448,983 of record NC_056743.1, on the reverse strand, counting down.
ACACACACACAAAACCACATGTAAACTGTCATGTAAAGGTGGTCTACTGTGTGCATCCTACATAGGTAGCCCTCAACTATTGTACACACAACTGCCATTGGCACAACGTAAGTTAATACCTGAACAGTATATTAAGCTATCAGCATGTGTCCATACTGTATGTACAGGTTCATAAATACATAGGTAGGTACATGCCCAACCGCAGAGGCCGCTCATAAGCATAGGCAAAAAGTGTCTGCTGTCGCCACCCCATCGATCAACTAACTGTCCTTCTGTGGAGCAGAGCCACTTGCGGGATCCCTGGAGTGTAGCTACTGTTCACCACCCACTCTGCAAGGATTCCCCGGAGTGTTAGTGAGGGGTTTTGTATAATGTTATCAGGGATGTTTTTCCAAATAATGGGGAGTATCCCTGACAGGAATCTTCACAGATGTGTATTTGTCACATAGTATACCTTAAACACAGCTTGCATGTATAGGTAGTTCTCCACAGAATGATAAACATGTGGAACACACAACCGCTGAAATGTGCGTTCATCACCCTTGCACTACCAGTGCCTGCTCTGAGAGGTAAGATATCACTGCCAGGATTAGAACATGCAACCATGTACACATTCATCACAATAACATACTACTAAGCTAACTGAGATGTACCAATGGCAGTCGTGTATACTGACAGGATAAAACACAAAAGGTAGGAATGTATAGAAATAGGACAAACCGGCATGTACACAATGAAAGGTGTATGTTTTATATACATATATATATATATATATATATATATATATATATATATAGACAGAGAGATATGTCAATATACATATATATGTAGATATATAGATAGGTTATCTACATAACCATGGAGGTACATATAAATGGTATACCTACCACATACCGACTGGTTTACATACAGACGCATGTAATCCTGAGGCTTAAGGTCCGAAAGAACACAGTACCGAAACACCAGATGAGTCAGTGCTTCTGGTGTTGCGGTTTGGGTAGGTTACTGTGTGCATGTGTGTTTCTTAGGGCTGTAGTGTGTGTTCTGTGTGTGGTGTGCGTTGTTGGGGGACTGTAATGTGTGGTGGTGGGTTAGCTTTGTGCGTCTGTTTGCGCGACCTAGGATGTAGAATATTAAAGTAGGGAGTGGTGTGTGGGGCACAGACACCTACATGGGGTGTGCTGGTGGGCTTGGCCACCTGCTCATACGTAGTGTAAGATGGTTTGTTTGGATGTGTTGGGTAGCAGTGTGCATGTGTGTGTTCCATGTTTGGGTTACCTTCACGAGTTACTGTCGATGTCCGTAATGTGGGGTACGGGAGTCTGTTCCCGGGACTGTGTGCACCGGAACATTGTGGTTTGGAGATTCCATAGGTCTCCCGTATACAGCGGTTGACGTGTTCACATATGTGTATAACATAGACCATAGCAATCACACATTCCGCCACTACCAACCTTTATGAACAAAGGATATGACGAGTATATGCCTATACACCATTACAAATATGTGCTATGGACATGAGCCAGTGATAGTGTTACCATCTGTTCCACTTTGCGAGGGACACTCCCTCTTTGGGCGGTTGTGTCCTGACCAAATATATTAAACGTGGCAAATGTCCTGGGATTGTAGGACATAATTATGTCCCATATGTACTGTAATAGTTGCATACAATAGTTATTTCTGTATGTAAAGTACCTACATGGTACATGAAACAGAATAAGCTACTAAACTGCTACAAGAATAAGCTTATAATTAGGCAAGAAAGGAAAGTTCTATCCCTTGTACTGACCATGGGTTTGTGTCGACCTGTAAAATCAGATATGTGTCCCGAAAAGGACCCACTATGGACATATGAAAAGGTGGCAACCCTAGCCAAAGAGGGTCAGTCACCAACACAACTAGGATGACTGCAAATACCTATGACAGAAATACACAGCTATCATGTAGCAGCACGTTATTACATTCAGATGTATTACTAAAGGGGTTCAAGGACTGACATCACCTGCATGCTATACAGGAACCACATAACAGTGCCTTAATGAATCAGCCTGCAAATACCACTGTATTAGTCCACAAAAGGATAGGTGTTCAAATAGGGAAGGAACCCTCACGCACATAGCGATTATGTATAAAAGCAGTTCCTACACACCTGCATTTGCTAAGCACACCCACCATCACCCCCACACCCAAACATATTACAATACAAACTGTAATAACATCACAAATCATTCACACACTGTATGACATCTGCAAAAGCTTTAACATACCTTGTAAGAGACACACTAACATGGCCCTAAGTGAAATAGTGGCTGTTATACAATGGAATAGATGCTGATGTAATAGGGTTTGTTTGCACTAATCCCGTTTCAGAGGGTTGTGCGTACACCGGGATGTGTTAGCAATTAGTGAGTAACAGCACAGTATGCTATACTTGTACACCAAATCAAGGATGTCTGGTGAGCACACTGTACACCACATAACAGTTCATGCATAGCCATATGTCCTTGAGCTGGACAAACATCCTTGCCAGACTTAAACATCTGCAGAAGTATCAGGTACAAACAAACCCTGCATAAGTAGCATTGTTCCGAAATATAACAGCTGTACTCACATGTAGAACTAAATTGTCTAGCCATTACACCCAGTCCATGGGAGTCATGAAGCTAACATATCACTGTGTGTCTCCATATAGCAGTTGAAATATATCGCTATAACACATCTAGGCCGTCTCCCTCAAAAGTAAGGCAAACGGATAACATCCAAAAGGAGTACTCACTTATACACCACTGCTGCCATGGTATCGGCTAATGGAGTAGCTGAACAGCTGATGTGCATCCAATTAACTACTTTAGAACAGCAATTGGACAGGATACCACATGTTACTGATTTGTAACTAGAAAAGGATGTGTTATCACACATTCAAACCATCTGAACATTACAAATAACATTGAAACACAAACCAAAAAGGATTGAATCAACTGTTAATGATACATCGGGTTACTAATAAAGTATGTAGAACAGTCAGTACGTCTGCGTATGTAGTACTATTCTGTAGTAATTAAAGTGCACGCAATCCAAATAGTGGAAACAGTTATCTTGTAGTGATGTATTGTCGAGCATAGTCACGCTTGTAGTATTTGTGTGTACTGCTGTAGGTCACAAGGCAAACACCGCATGCACCACAAGGGATGCTATACAAGGGCTATGAACAGAAATATTCCTCACCAGCCGACGTCAGTGACAGGGTTGGTCCAACAAGTATGTGCTATAACAGGGCATAGTATATGCTGATATATTGTAACTGTAGCCATATGTATAGGTGTAATACAGAGAACAACATGTGGAAGGTTGGGCCACTGTGCAAGTATGTTTTCCATTGTGAGATATTGTGCCAATAACTGTGTAATGTACAGTACTGTAGGCAGATATGTATTACAAGCTACATAGCATTACTGTAATGGTAGGCAAACATACGTTATGTCAATTGGCATTTACAATACACAATAACAGGATACACATGTCTTTTAGTGAGCCGACAGTTTATCAGCATGATAGCAAAGTAAAATGGAAGATCTATTTAACTATCTATGCAAAAAAGACATGTAATATGTGCAAAGGTAGGTACTAGGGTGTTTTACTAAGGGTATCTGTAAGCCTAGCTAGCGTATGTTGTCTTTCACCACCCCCATAGGTTGGTTCCCTGTGCCTCTGAACGGCAGAGCCAATTGTGCCTCTGTCCAGCAGAACCACTGCAGTGATCCCCAGGTACATGTCCGTCTCCCATCCACACATCAAGGTTTCCCTTGACGAGTGCTTGTGAGGGGCCCTGCCTGATTTACATTGGAATCACGTTCCAAAGCATAGGGAGTGTCCGGGTCAGGAATCTATCTGTTCAGCACATCCTACTCATCGTTATGGTTAGGTGTATATCCCTATAGCATGTGGCTCTCAGGGGCTTCTGTTTAGGTGGAGCACATCCAGCAATACAGGGTTGGACATAGGTCTTGTATGTCAAGCAGAGATCACCTGTGAGTATGCGGTATGCAACTGAGTACAGCTTGAGTTTCGTAGGTTGGGTTGCATAGGTCATCTGTTTGAGGTCTGTAATCCTCTTGGTGTGGTACAGGTGTGGTCTTCCAAGTTGTTGCAGTTGTCTTGTAAGGTATAATCCCAAATGGGGTGTTGTATCCTTTAATGGGGCTGATATGACATGTGTAGAGGCACAATGGCCCCTCTGCTCTGGATGCAAACCCATTAGAGATTAGGGGCGCCATGTAGAAGGATATTCTAACCACCTTGTCATTATGGGTATCGAAGGAGAGATTGCTATCTGCTGGTGTTTCCGGATCCCGTATTACCTTTTTGGTATGTAGGGGATTAGCACTTATGTGGTAGTCTGCGTGTAATTAGTTATATCCAAAGGGGATGACTATGCACTTTTAGGCATTCAGCTTAAAGCCATGATATTAACACCAGGTATCTGTCTCAGTGCGACCCTTCCAGAGGGTGTCTGTAACAGCTGGGGAAACAATTATGTCACCTAGTTTGCAGTCGTCTACAAACCTTTTCAGCCAAAGCCCTCCTGTGCTTGTCTGTATGTCAGAGAAGTATATACTGAACATGAGGGGTCCTAGGACTGAGCCCTGGGGGATGGCAGTTGTAACTGGTATACAGACGGACCTAGGGTATGCAACTCCTACTGTGTGTGTTCCGTCCGTGAGCCACTTTGCAAACAATCACATGACATAGGGGTTAATGTTCAGGCGGATGGGTATGTTGATAATACCAGAAGGAGGAATGGGTGTTGAAAGCCTATGAGAGATCTAGGTAGGCTGTGTGGACCTCCTTACCCTCATCTAATGCCTTGGTAACGGTTTCTAAGAAGCCCACCAGGTTTAGAAGGCATGGTCCAGCATTAACAATGCCAAACAGGAGGGATCAAAGGTTGGGAGGTACCAAATGTCTCTGTGACAGTGATCTATGATGTGCACCATAGCCTTGCAGACCAGGCTAGTCAGGCCTATAGGGAAACGGGTCCTGTGGTCCGTTATGGCGCCACCTTTGTGGAGTGGGATAACTGTTGCTGTGCACCATTCAGGGGGCACTATGCCCGATGTGAGGCTATTATTAAACATGGTGCATAGGTGAGGAGAAAGTACGATCTGAAGTTTGTGTAAAACGCAGCCTGGGATGTTGTCCGGTCCCATGGATGCTGTGATATTGCCTTCAGAGTGTGAAGCTTTGAGAGGGATCGGCCAGGATGTTGCCAATATCAATTGTTTCTGTAATGTTTGTGCCTTTGTGCTGTAACTCAGAGCAGATCTGGTTGTTGACACTGAGGCTCTGTGGTTGTTGGCATTAGTTGCGCTACAGTTTTTTTTAGCTAGCTTTGGAGGATCATACAAGGGATTTCACCTTCTTACTGAGGCTGGCCAGGGATCTCCTCCACGCATGATATTGTACTCTCGTTTGCAACAGTGTCTTCCTCCTGTAGTACAATATATTTATGGCAGGGGACCACCAGATTGGTTTAATTAATTATGAGTATAGCGTCCTGGTTCTGTTTGGGATAGCACAAGCCATGTACTCCTGTAAGTGCTTATAGAGTGCATTTGTGTAGGATTCAGCAGTTGTAACAGTACTGTCCATCTGCATGGGTGTTATGACGTCCACCACGTCTGCCTTAAGAAGCATGTAGTTGGCCTTGTAGACATATTATACTGTGGTTCGCTTAATGGGGGGGGTAGGTGCGGGATGTGGACATCAACGGTGTTCAGCACATGGTCTGATCGGACCAACGAGGAATTGGCTTCACGTGTGGAGCACCAGTCACTCATGTTGGTAATGACTAGGTCTAGGATATAGTTGCCCCTGGTGGGTGTGTGGATATGTTGAGTCATGGCATTGGTATTTATGAATTCCAGAAACCGTTGAGCTAATGCGTTGGTACACAAGTAGTTTTCCCAGTTAATGGTGGGGTAGATACAGTGAGGCTTATGTGATGAGTGTGGTGTTGTGCGACTGAGTACCTTTTCTACATGACAGTCAGGGTCAGGCTTGGTTGGAGAGACCTTTACCTCCAGTTTGGCTAGATGAGTGCATCTCTCACAGGTTTTAGTGTTGGGTGATAGGCGAAGAGGCTTGTCTGTGTACATGAGGCAATGTGTACATTGCCTCAAGATGTCCAGATTCATCAGATAGATAGGTGAGAACACTGGCAGTTGACTCTTGGACATGCCTGAATATTGAGCTACATTCACCTAGATAAGTGAGGAAAGTGAGTACAACAGCTACATTACTCTACGCAAGTGAGAAAAGTATGTACATAACCTGTTCACCCTTACCTGTAGGTGATGTGGAAGACTGAGTGCTATAGTAATCATTAGCTTACGTACTGTTTACAAGTCCTGAACAAGTGCTTAGCATGAATAAGCAACCCAGACAGTGTCTTGGATAATATAAAAACACAGCCCCTCCCCCAATAGGTACACAAGCATATATCCATGTACACCACAGGGCCCCTGTACCCCCAGCTATGAGGGTACAAGCTGCACTCAAGTCTGCATGGGACCTGCCCACATCACAGGTTGTATCATACACATATGGCAAAATAAGATGCTCTCCATGTACACATCATGTAAAACATAGCTCCATGTCAGGTTGTGTACACACTGAATGGTGCACACCAACAGGTATCACAACTCAAAGGGGGAGACACCACTGATAATGGGAAGTACTGCACTACTACCCTGCTGAGTCTGGACTGGAAGGCCATGAACCTTGATCACTTAAGTGATGTCAGCAGTACAGATGTAGATGGCAGTATGGTTGATGTCACACTGCATATCATAACCTTGCCAGGTCATAGAACATCACCCATACTGTGTACCACCTACACTCGATATACTAGATGTACATTCCTATGTCACAGGAGTGTTTAGCAACAGGACTGCTGGCAGAAACAACACTACAGAAGGTGTCTGAATAATACGTGATCATCACACCAGTGGCAGCTAGAGTATGCCAGGGTTAATGAATTCTATTCCCCCTCATTGTAGTCCATGCCTCACAGACAAACAGAAGGCATCTGCCTATTGAAGTATGCGAAAGACTATAACCTAGGAGCAATAGCTGACTCGCATTGTCACCCCTATGTTAATAATCCTGTACCCATGAACTACCACATAGGCAGTGGTCATCATAATGGATATGTGTGTGAGGGATGCAGCTGGGCAGTTGCTTTCTTGTGATAGCTGCGTCACCACACCCGTCAGGGAGTCATATGTGGCAACCCTCATAATAATAGGGTGCCATTCAGGAATACAGACATCATTGTCCAGCCATAAAGACCACTCAAGTGACCCATATCAGATCACATATTTCTTTTAAGGGGTACTGGTCATGTGCAGATGGCTTACACCAGCCTTCCCATTCCCCATCTCCACTATGTAGCATGATGCATACCCTGAATAAATCCATGTACAACCCAGTGATGTCGGACATGCTACACGTAATCATCCTGATCTCGAACACATACTTCATGGACATCCACCTTATCACATGCTGGACAGATCCTTGTCCCATACACTTGCCATAGTCCTGCCATACTATGCAATCCTGTCCGTCAAAGCTGCACATCGCTCCCCTCTCAGACATGGTGTGATGACCGCATGGTATATGTATCATTAACCCTGTGGATCAGTAATGTGGCACTGCTCCACCTGGCCCCACAGACCCGCCTGTCGGCTACTGCCAGGTAACCTTTCATCCTAGAGGCATACATGGCCCATGGCATATAGCCCACTAGTTGACTTTGACTGTACATGCCATAGTTGATATCCATCCCTGCAAATACCATCTGGCTAGCCAGTGGCCTATGTGTATCACACGTGCAACACAGGTGATACATGGCAGGATGCTGAATTGCCTTAGTGCCATGTAGATGTATATGGCAGAACACATACATGTAAAACCTTATGTGAGCATGTCTGCAGGGTCACAGGTCATGTCTTTTAAGGCAGTGTAAGTCCTTAAATGTGACATATACACTGCATCAAGGTTGACTGCATTAATGTGGACACATCCAGCCATGTACTGATAGGTAGGAACACCAGTACAGGCAAACAGACATGCCCACATGGAGTATGAAGAATGTAATCAGGTGACACACACACACACACACACACACACACACACACACACACACACACACACACACACACACACACATATATATGGTGATAATATCCACTCAACATTGTATCACATGTGTGCGACACAAACATGTCGTCAGTGTCATGTAGGTTTGCAAATACAACTATTTAAATTGAAGTAATGCGATACACATGTATGTTCAGCTGTAGCTCTGTATGTCTCTGAGGTACTGTGACCTGTCTCCATCATTATGTCTTCCAGGTATGCCACGTGCAAGGCTTCACCTTTTTACACGCTTGGAGGATGAGGCCCTCATCCCATACCTACTCGATAATCACATCCTGTTCAGCCATGTGCCACAGGATGAACAGCAGCGGGATGCCCTGTAGATGGAACTTCGCAGGAGGGTTAATGATGTGGGTGGCCACAACTGCACATACCAGCAGGTGCGCAGACACTGTACAAACCTCATTAGATGGGCGAAACACCGTGCAAATGCAATTGCCAGGGAACAAGGTGCAACAGGTGGTGGACCACCAACCCAGCCCCCACTCACACGTACTGAGGAGCTACTGGCCAACCTGGGGATACCTGCAGAACCACATCCACAAGCCTTAGCCGATATTGTGGAGGTGGGTGTCTCTCAACCACTGAGCCTGGAGTTGCCTGGTAAGTCAGTACTGCACCTATAACAACTATATTCCATATAGCTGCATGTGTCACTGTACAATATGTAATGTAACATCATATGCAAGGCATGTATACACACATGCCGCATACTATAGTATGCTACTCTGTGTATGCACATGTGCATACACCATAGTATAGTCTAATGTACTGGTGTATGTGTTATGCAAATTGCTCCCTGTAGGCTTTATACAGGGGTGGATTATGCTCATACTGCTGTTACTCCTATTTAGATACCTCTGGCGTTCTGCGGTGACAGCAGCCCAATGCAGGTGAGAGTGTTATTGTTTATCAGGAACCGTAATGCACAAATCCGTCATGTGGCCATTCACAACATGTACACATAATGTATGGTCCTGTCATAATATACAGGTTGGACTTGCAATGCATCACAATGACTATCCATGTGCCACACTTGTAAACTATGTGAATCATCTCACCGAAATGAATCCTCACAAACTATTGCCAGATGTGTTGACAGCTGTGCATACAATAGTGGAGGTGCTGCTCACTTTAGGAACATACCACAGATCTGATCTACACATGTGGTGAATACAAACAGTACTACACAGTGAGCTGGAGTATGGCCAGCACACAGGTTTCACCGGTGTGGATCATAGCCCTGCTATTAATGTCACACAATGTAATGTGCTATCTTGACATGTCCATGACATTTATTGGCCTGGCTGCTACACTGCCTACATAACCTGAAAACATATCCCACATACCACCATTCATCTGCATAACCCTGTTGTCAGTGGAGCATATATGTCATATGGGACAACACAGACATGTGGAATAGATGCCCATCACTATAATTTGGACAACACATGTACACACATGGCCATGGAGGATGGCCAGAGACATGAAGCAACACACACAGTAGAAGTGTTGTGCTTGTGAGTACACCTGGTCGTACAATGGCTACACATGGTTCGGCCATGGCCTTTGTAAAATGGTTATAATGTAGATGTGGAACGCTAGACATCCTACAGGCCTGTGCACATCTTGTGTAGGCGTAACATCAATCCACCACATAGGATGTGTTGAACATCTTGAGGGTGTTGCAACATGACAGCAGTTACCTGTACAGTATCCACATCAGGCCACAGATACAGTACATTCCTGTTGCTGGTGATGGACATAAATGCCATACTAGCTACTCGTGTGTGTGGTACACAGATGTCATGTGGGACATGGTGTACCGACATGCTCGCCATGTCTGCCCATAGTTGCCAGGCTGCAGCAATATGGTTGCAGATGTGCAGGGGTGTCATCTGTATAACCATCAGTGACCTGTATCACAACTTCCACATCATAGTTTAGTGTGTATACACCTCAGTGACGTGGGTCACATTCCACAGTATACAAGTACTGTATCTGAACACAGTCATGGCTATGAACCCTGTCTGTAACTCACACTGTATAGCACTAGAGATTCCTCATGATTCCCTGCAATGGCCATGCACATCAGCTAAATTTGCAGTATATTTGTAGGGTGGACAGACAACACTGAACTGGTATACCATTGCCCCACTCTATATTCGACAGGATACCATTGTGTTAAACATGTACGCATGTCATTGCACACATCAGCAGATCACATGTCATACTACATGTGATTATCAAGGTCATATGCCACACATCAGGCAGGTGTACTGTTAACCTGTGCTGGTCCACATGGTGTAACACAGGGATGTATGCTAACCACTATGATTGTGTAATTTGCATGCCGTCTGCTATCACACATGCATGCTGTTGTGTGCAACCTAGGGATGTATGATAACTACCACTATTATTGTCTGTGCTGCATGCAGTCTGCCGTATCACATGCATGTTGCATGCCTTCTGTCATACCACATGCGTGTGTGTGTGTGTGTGTGTGTGTGTGTGTGTGTGTGTGTGTGTGTTTGTGTGCGTCTATTGAATAGACTGTAATGTACAGTTCTTGTCTGCCCTCACAGGTGATGTAGGTGCATTGCCCTCCTGCGGTACATCAGATGTTAGTGTCCCCATAGACTCTAGAAGTGATGAATGTATGAACGTATTGTCAGGGGCTGAAACTGTGCCATTGGTTGCCATTCCATCTATACCATCTCATCCCCGCACACAGATCCAATACCTGCACATACCCCATCACCAGTGGCCATAGAGGAAGGACAGTTGACTTGTGGTAGCTTGGAACAGGAAAGTGTGGGGGGGCTATGGAAGGTGTGCCTGCACACCATGGTGTCAGCCAAATTACTGGTGGTGTCCCACACAGGCACATGGCCAGTGCTACTCATAGGAGGACCTCTGGCCAACATGCTCCTGCACGACAGAGCACAGCAGCTGGTGTCACCAGACGCATGTTTCAGGCTGTAATGGAGGCACAGGCATGTGCTAAATGGTGCAACAGAGAAGATCAGAGGCTACAGAGGGCTGCTGTCCATTCTTTAAACAACAGCATTCAGGCAATGGTGAATGCTCAACAGCAGATTGCTGATGCTTTGGATAGATGGTTGGGTGACATGGTTGGAGTCCTTGAGCGTGGCATGACAATCCGTGAGCGTGAGCTGTCTATGTTGGAACATCTGGTAGGAGTGAGGCGTCGGGCATGTGGACGTAGGCCTGCTACATCACCTGTGTCAGGTCTACGTGTATGAGCTCACGTGCCCGCTCCCATAGTGGCGGTAGCAGCAGCAGTGCATCTGGTGCTGTGCTGTCCACACCACGACACAGCAGGCCACGTGCACATTGCCCAGGACGGTCCCAACAGGGACATGGTTCCAGTGGACTAGTGACATCAGACAGTACCCAATCTGCACCTCTGTCTGGTAGTGTCCGTGCAACCCCTGGCAGGCACAGGTCACATGTCCGTGGCCGGACACTGTGAACTGTAATACCTCACCTGTACAGTCTGCAGCTGTCAATAATACCCCTGTGTAGGCCAGACACATGGGAGAACTGTGTGCAGACATACATGCACACACTGGACACATGTAGGGCACTGCAACACACACAAGCATAACATCCACACCCCCAATTAGATCAAAGGCCCAAACCCACACACATGATGTCATCCAATGGTGCAGCCTAGGCCTCTGGCAAACATCAACACCCTGTGCATATGATGATGCCTGTGCCGCATCCCTGACTTCCACACCATCGGTGCAGGGACTCACATGGTCTGATGCACAGGGTGAACAGACTAGGATGATGTGTAGATTATAAATGTTGAGGACTGTTGTCAGTCAGCAGATATACCATGTAGTACAGGTGTACAATACTGTTAACAGTAAATGCATGTTGGTCATGTTGTTCTGTGCCAGTGGATGTCAGTGTTTGCAGTTAAGTGTCCCATATGTCAGTGTGGACTACTTACAGGTATGTATGAATATACCAGCATGCACCGTGTAGCTGCCACATACCAGTGAGAATGCCCCACATTACAAGCACGTCTACTGTTCCAAGAGCATAGATAGCTGTGTATTAAGCTACTGTGGCCACAGACATGACATCACAGGTACAGTTACATGGAGTGGTGAGGTAAGAGAGTGGTTTAGCCGATTACAAGGGTAGAGGCCAGTGGGAAGTGTGATGCCTCAATGGGAATCAGTAATACATGTTCCCATGACAGGATGCCAACACACAACTGCACCCACACACTCCGGTATTGACACACATGTATTCAGTGACACTAACACACACACACACACGGCTTCACAGACACAGTAACACACACTCACAAACAGTTGCTACTGGTGGGATGAGGACCCCTGCCTATGTGCAAATCATTACAGTACTGTGCACCTACATGACGCGCCACAGAGAATACACATGTACAGGTAGTCAGTACGGCCTAAGATCAGGGACATCAACACAGATAGTTGATTGCATCGCCTGGATGGTGGGAGGGGTCCTATCAGTTCGGTATGGTAACATACATTCTCACCCCAGGGACCAGTCAGCCCTACATACACACACTGTGGCATTCAGTAATTAATACACCTATGTCATGCATAGATAACTCACATGTGTGAGATACACGCCCCTGCCTATGCCCTGCTTTATACATTGCAGTCTGTACAGATGTGTACACTAGTGTACAGGAGAGTGAGTAACAACCGACATGTATTCCCCACAATACGTGACAAATATGGACACAAACGCAACCACATATGCCAGTACTGTAAATCTCAGACGTGCATAGCTCACGTTATGCATGTCAGACGTATAGCAGTATTGCACGCGTTACAAACTGTGTACTGACATTTCCTGTGACAACAGTGCTGATATATGCACTAGGGACGTCATATCTATTAACAGGTGTCAAGTGATTTACCCTCATTATCACCCTGACCGCTGTCTAAGTTGTGTGTGATGTCCTTCAATTAACGAAACCATTACTTACCAATTACACGGGGTATTATACGACCGCTTGTGACACACCTGTGGGCTGTCCACAGCAAACATCCATCTGCAAAGATGCCCCGCCACTTAGTTATTTCATCACATATGTCCATACCTGTGGTACATCTTTCTGTACATTCAGCATAGCACCATATACAGTTGGCAATGTTGAGGCTGCAATGCAGCTGCATGATGCGCTATGATACACGCCACCTGCATACATCAGCAACTGCACGCACATGTTATCTGAATGCACAAAGCTACGTGTACAGGTGTGTAGGTCCTAAAATCCTGACATTTGGGCATGTTTGTAGGTATTGCAGTTGGCGGATATGTGTAATAACATACGTAGGTTCATATGTAGGTACTGGGCAATCTGCCCGAAGGCATATATTAGCCCAGCCACATTGTGCGGTATTCACCACCCCTTTGGTTAGTTCCCTAGGCCCTTGATCTAGCAGCTAGTACCCTTGGCCCCTATCTAGTAGAGCTGTTGGTATGATCCCTGGTGTGAACTTTCTGTTACCCATCCACTCGTCAAGGTTCCTCTTGAAGAGTGATAGTGAAACCTCTGTCTTATGTAGATCGGGACCTTGTTCCATAGCAAGGGAAGTCTTTGCAAAGGAATCTATCCCTCCAGCATGTTCTATTCATTGTTGTGCTGAGGTTTATATCCCTAGAGCGTATAGCTCGAGTAGATTTGGTTTTGCTAAGATGGAGCATGTTCAACAGTTCTGGGTTGGACATGGCTCTGTATGTTAGACAGAGATCGCCTCTGAGAAGGCGGTATGCAACAGAGAAAAGCCTTAGTTTTTTCAATCATGCTGCATAGGGCAAATGTTTGAGGCCAGTAATCCTCTTAGTGAGGTACCTCTGTGGTCTCTCCAGCTGCTGGAGATGCCTAGCCAGGTACATTCCAATTGGTGTATTGTACTCAATGGGTCTGATGAGGGAAGAGTAGAGGGGCACCACCACATCCTTGGATCTTGATGCGTACCCTTTCGTGATCAGATGTGTCACATAAAAGGATTTTCTAACCACCTCAGCAACATGGTTATCAAAGGAAAGCCGACTATCTACCTGGGTCCCTAGATCCCTTATTACTTCTTCAGATTTCAGGGGGTTACCTCCTATGTGGTAGTTCGCAGGTACTCTGTTTTTTCCAAAGGGGATTACTATGCATTTAGCTTGAGACCATGGCTTTGACACCATGCATCAGTCTCATTAAGGCCCTTCTGGAGGATAAGCAGAAACAAGCACCCTGAACCACTGCTAGGTAGGCACACAAATTTATTAAGCCGAACAGTTCACTCGAAAAAATAACGCTGAATCAAATCACCATACGTTTCCGTCCACAACTTCATCAGATTACACTAATACATTCAGTTAACTGCTTTTATATACTCATCCAACTTTTAAAAAACAGCCAGTAAAAACAATCATTGTACATAGAAATGCATTGAGTTACTGCCCTCTACTGACAAGGAGGATTATTACACATTAATGTCACAATTTTGCTGATCTCATTTTAATACAGGGGCAAGTGAGATCATGTCATTTAAACCAGGGAATTTACTGGCCTCCAACACCACTTGCCAGTATAATTCCCTGTATTCAACTAAAGTCTCCCACATACCGCCCCTGGGGTCCTTTGGCACAACCTCTAATATAAAAAACTGAAATTCAGCTTCAGGACAAGTTTTTGTGTGTTTGTACAGAGAATTTGTTTCACATTTTATATGAATATCATAGGTGTGCTCATAAATTCTCTGCTTAACCTTTCTTTCACTCTTGCCAATGTAAAAAGCATTACATTTTTTACATAACCCAACATAAATAATCCCTTTTGTGTTGCATTGCAAAGTTTTAAAGTTAAAATTTTGTTATTTCTGGCAGGTAAAGTAATGGTATCCCCAGTAATCAAATAAGAACAATAATTACAAGCACCACATTTAAATACACCAGCTTTTTTGTTTGTACCTACTAACCTTGAATTCCCTTTACTACCTCTTTCAAAAATATCCTTCAGGGTGTTCCTTTCCTATAAATATGTTTTATTTCACCCTGGAAAATGTGATTTAAGTCAGAAACTTTAGAAAAGTTAATCCACTCTTTGTCAAAAATTCTTTTGATCACACCAGCTTGTCCATCATATGTGGTAATGATACCTGATCACAATTCATTATTTAACCCATCTACTTTCTTGTTTGTGACTTGTTGAGTTGCAACATCTTCAATTTACCCAATACAGGGGCAAACCTTCCCTTCCTCCCATCACTGACTTCTTTGGAAACTCTATCAATGAGCTCTTCGGGTAGCCTCTATTCAGGAACATGTTTCTCAGGTTTTTACATTCGTTACCATAACATGCATCATCAGAAGTCATTCTACACAAGCGCAAATTGCCCTTTTATAACACTCCTTTTCTGGTGTGGGGGTGCGAACTTGAGTAGTGCAGATAAGAATTAGAAAAGGTCTCTTTCTATAAATTCTATACTCAAAGCCATACTCAGTTTTAGATATGTTAACATCAAGGTATTTCAATTCATCAGTAGTGAATTTGTGAGTGAATTTTAAAAAATTCTGTGGTACCATTTAGGTATTCCACAAAGCTACCAAATTCATCTTGAGTGCCTGCCCATAAGAAACACAAGTCGTCAGAAATCTACCATACAACTTCCATAAACTACTATATTCTGAATTCAGTACAAACTTATTCTCCCAGAAGGACATTATAGTGTTAGCATAAGTGGGAGCACAGTGTGCCCCCATCGCCACACCTTTAGTTTGTCGAAAATACTAAGCCCTGAAAGAATATAAAATTATTCTTTAGGACAATCTCCATTAATAACAAAACAGTTCTGAACTCATTGTGCCCTAGTAGTTTGGATTCAAGTAGCATTTCTTGAACCATTCAAGGCCTACATCATGGGGTATACTTGTAAATAAGTCAATCACATCCAAGGTACCAAAACCTTTTGTTTCATTTGCAAGTGATTCATTTAGTTTTCCTAAGAAATGCCACGAATCTTTTAAATAACATTGTTGTCACATACAAGCTTTTTATCTTCTGGTCAATGTACTTGGCCAAAGGTGCAGTGACGAACCTTCGCTGACACTATCACTCTCAAAGGTGGGTCACTTTCATCTTTATGCACCTTTGGTATCCCAAATATGGAGGTATTCTCGGTTTGTCTACATGCAAATATTTAAAAGTACTCATGTCAATAACTCCATCCATTAATAAGTCATTTAAAATAACATAAATTCGCTTGTAGGCAATATTAATTTCATTCAAGGATATTCTGGTGTATTTGGTATTGTCATTTAATATGTCAAACATTTTGCTCTCATAATTAATGGCATCCATAAGCACAACCCCGCCCTTATCGGGCTTCATAATTCTTATATTCTTGTTCTCACTTAATGATTTCAAAGTTTTCAACTCTGGGTCTGTTAAATTAGACTGCACTTTGTGACAACTCAGAATTTTCCTAAGCTCGTGTTCCAAGCTCAATTCAAAGTTTCTTAGCTGAGGGTGTGTTGGGGGATTAAAGGTGCTCTTACGTCGCAATTCTACATTGTTCATGTTGACACCATTTCCTTTAAAATATAATTCTAAGTTTTTCTTCCTAATAAATAATTTAATATCAATTAAAAGTTTAAAAATATTTGTTTTCTCTCTAGGTATAAAACCAAAACCTTTTGTCAATAGTTCAAAATGACTACTGTTATGGTGATTTGATTCAGCGTTATTTTTTCGAGTGAACTGTTCGGCTTAATAAATTTGTGTGCCTACCTAGCAGTGGTTCAGGGTGCTTGTTTCTGCTTACTGGTTTGTTCTGCATCCTCCGTTTTTTGGTTACTAGTAACCTTCTGGAGGATATCCATGTCAGCCGGAGACTCTATATATAGCACCCAGTTTGCAGTCATCCGCAAACTTGGCCAGCCACAGCTCTTCAGTGCTTGCCTGTACTTCTGAGAAGTATATGCCAAACAGGAGGGGCCCCAGGACAGAGCCCTGAGGCACACCACTCATTACTGGTCTGGATTCGGACATAGATCCTGCTACTCTTACTTTGTGGGATCTGTCTGAGAGCCAGTTTGCAATCCATCTTGTGACGTAAAGGTTTATGCCCAGGTTGGTGAGTTTATCAATAATACCAGAATGGGGAATGGTGTCAAATGCTTTAGCATGGTCAAGGTAAGCAGTGTGTACCTCCTTTCCCTTATCTGTAGCCTGAGTAACTATCTCAAAGAAGTCCACCAGGTTCAGGAGGCATGATCTGCCCTTGACGAAGCCGAACTGTGTGGGGTCAAGTGTTTGGAGGTTCCCAATCTCTCCATTTAGGAGTTCCATAATGATTTTCTCCACTGCTTTACAGATCAGACTGGTCAGGCTTATTGGTCGGTAGTTCCCAGGGTCAGTTGTGGCACATGGCCTGTTGTACGATATGATGGGTGACCAGTACAGAGGGGATGTTACTTCTATCAACATGGATATCACACCTTATGTACTGTTAGCATTCAGCAGCCATGGACCTACATTCCATGTGCATGTGTGTAATGGCTGTAGCCACCTGTTTGCACAAAGGACTACAACAGCTATGCTATTTACAGGTATGTTGTGTGTATGGCATGTACATACCCAGGGCAGGTACATGTATGTCATATCCATACAGGAGGGTGTGTACTGGTACAGCAACAGACATCTGCTAATGGTGGACAGTACTCAGGGCCCTTGGTATGTGTACAGCTGACCTGGTCAGACAGTGGTATCATTACATTGCATAACACATGATGCAACTGTGTCTGTACATGTGTACTGTCTACAGTTGATGTAGAGCTTAGTACAGTGCACAGGTCAAGGGTGAAATGGTGGCGTATTCTTCTGTCATACAACATGTATGGTTGCGTGGTGGTGGTCAGAGGGCATGGTGGTGTCTGCAGTTTACATCCTAGAATGCAGCATGTGACACTGTGTCCTGCACATGGCTCATCTGTGATGCCTTTCGTGGGGGGACCGGTCAGTGAATGTGAGTGGCCTTTATGTATGTGGGTACACCACCTGGAGCGGTCCGTACCTGTGTTATGGCCCACGTCTGGTTCTGAGGTATATGGTGGTAGTGCTAGGTTCTGAGGTATATGGTGGTAGTGCTATTGTGCACTACAGAGACATCAAGGTGTTCCTCACTGCACAGATGTCAGTACTCCCTATTGCTGGATCTACAGTGGCCAGCTGTGAATATGGACACTACACATCTAGCACTGGTTAGCATAAGAAAACAATGCAGTTGTCCTGTAGGTGTATGGGAGTTAACCTGTATTTAGGACATTTGCCTTGGAATGGCATTGAGTGGGCGGATGTGACTTGGGTAATATCCACACTCCCTTGTATCATGGATGCATGTGATATGTGACAAAGGCCTGCCTACCGTCAGCCATGTCATCCCAGAATGACAGCTGATTTGTTAAAGACCGGTGTCAAATATATGTAGAGCAGCATTCCCACTAACAATGACAACTACCAACACCAGAGCCCATTACAATGTGTTATTTAAGTCTACCTGTAATAGCATGGCCACTGTGGCCCTCCGTGTTTAGCATGAGTGCATCCCAGTCAGCCCTGTGCTACTAGGAGTATGAGCGTGCCCAGTATATCCTTGTGTAGATGGATACATAGTAGTGCATTCCGACCAGCCCTGTGCTACTAAGTGTGTGAGCATGCCCCCTGTGCTACTAAGTGTATGAGCATGCTCAGTATATCCTTGTGTAGATGGACACAGTGCATTCCGAACAGCCCTGTGCTACTAAGTGCGTGAGCATGCCCAGTGACACCTTGTGTTGGTTATGTGCCTCTGTGTATGGGCATGGCCACTGTAACCCTGTATAGGTAGTAGTCGTTCATTCAACAGATGGCCATATTCCAGGTCAGGATGGATTCATACTTTAAACACACAGCTTCACAGGTATGTACATCTTAACTGCCAGCATCCCTGTTGATGTCCGCATTCCCAGATGGTCATAATGACAGCCTTGTATGTGTAGTCTGTGTGGCGCGATTCGTATACATGTAGTATTGTAATAGTAATATGTAAATGGGCAGGTGTTCCATACCCAACACTGGCGTGTGTGTCTGTCCGTTTGCCGGTGGACTCTAAACTGCTTTTAGACTGGCCACACTCCAAACATTTCTTATACCCACTGTTAGCAAGGCCGATGTCACCCATCTACAAATACACCTCTGGGAGGGCTGTGTCCCAGTAATCTTGGTAGTGTGTTCTGTAACTGCGTAATGCTGTAGTGTAATACAGTAGTTAGGTTGGTGTTCTAGTCCCACACTTGCCTTGTGTGTGTGTGTGTGTGTGTGTGTGTGTCTGTGTGTCTCCCAGTTTACCTGAGGACTGAGTAATACCTTTATACTGCTCACACTCCATACATTTCTTATACCCACCGTTAGCAAGGCCGATGATGTCACCCATCCACAAATACAGTGCTGGGAATGCTGCGTCCCAGTAATCTCGGTAGCGTGTTCTGTAACTGTGTAATGCTATGGTGTAGTAAAGTAGTTAGGTCGGTGTTCTAATCCCAGACATGCCAAGTGTGTGTGTGTGTGTGTCTGCCTGCATGAGACAAGTACAGTGCTTTGTAGTATTTGCTGTAAGGCGTGCCTTAAATGCGTGTTGCTGCAGTGTGATACTGTAGGGGGTTGTATACAGGACATGGCAAGTGTGTTTGTCTGTGTAGAGGTGGCCGTGATTGTCTTACCATTTGACATGTTTGGGAGCGGGTTTTGTAGTTTTCCTATATAGTATCTGTCTTATGACACATTAGCCACCTCACGAGGAGTTCAGCTGTCAGCCACGGCACCGAGTTGGCAGGCCATACCCATACATCTGACAAAAGGGCTGGTGAACTAAGTATGCAGCCCTACTAGTACCCAGTATATGTCCCGAACCCATGTGCCATGCAAAAACAACCTTGCCTAGGATATCCCACTATGTTGCTAGAAACATGCACATTGAGGACAGATAGTAGGCATAGTGTGACCGCAGTGGCCTGCAGAGGACATGGCACCCTGTACAGCGGTACAACTGGCACATTTATGCGGACATTGTGCCTTCACTATGTTCCACATTGAATGGCTACGACATATGTGGTGCCATCATATGTGATCCACTAAGGCCAGACAATGCTGTACACATATGCCCTGTATGGACCCATGCCACTGACACCACGGAATACCTGTCCATTCTACACATGCAGGTGCAGGGCCGACCTGCTCACTGTAAGCAGGTTTTGCCACACCAGGCCAGTAATGGCATATCGGGGTATAACAGGCTGTGTACACTACATGTGTCTCCCAAACCAGGTACACCTGTACATGCCACTGTACAGTATTGTGGGACATGCACATCTCAGGCAATGTCCATGTGACGGACTAACACAGACATGGCATGCATTGCAAAGCTATGGCCCTACAAATTGGTAACCAGGATGTCTGGCCAGATATTGCAGTACTCATCTTCTGTGTGGGACACTGCAGACAATACACCACTGCACTGCACACCATTGTTGGGTGATGCAATGGCAAGGATTACCCTTCATCCAGCCTTGTACAGCCATCTTGTACAGCCAAACACTACACACCCATGGAGCAATGCATACCTGCATGACAGTACTGGCACCCTGTGTCTGCGTGTGGGTTGCGATGCTCCTAACCACAGTCACTCCCAGTATAAATCTCATTGGCATACCAACAGTTGTCAAGCACTTTCACATGACCTAGCCCATTGAACCTCCAGATATCCCTTGTGGTGCATGTGGTCCTGTGCATTACTGTGGTGTGGCAAACTAAGTAGTTACATTGTGTATTTACCGCCCTGGCAAAGGGGTCAATGCGTGTCCATTAGAGTGTGGTTGTGGTGACAATGGCGTCCATTCACGTGGACTGACATGTGTGCCACACCTAATGTATGTCTACTATATCTGTTGAAGATGGCACTCACTCACCTACACACATGTTCTTACAGCACTGCAACATGGCGCGTCTGTGGCACATGTAGTAACGTCATGCACATGTAATAGTAATGAGTAGTCAGGAGTTTGACCCTGTACTATTATACTATTCAGCATGTGGCAGATTATGGTGAAGTCTCCAAGCCCTTCCCTGGTGTACATTGCCTGTCCCACACACACACACTCTCTGGTGGATGTGAAGGTGTAAACCTGCACAGCAGCAGCATGTATACTGTAACAGATGGAAATGGTCAGCTGATGGCCTCTGCACCTATTGCAGTCCTCCTCTAGCTGATTGCATGTGGTACAGCTGTGATGGTGTTCCCATAGCCATCCGCATGAAAAGACAGTACACTATCTAGGGAAAGATGTTATTATCTGGCCATGACAATCGCTGTGAGTGGTACCTGGATGTGGTGTTCTGACACGGCATCGCAGATGATATCTGGATGTGCCTCAATCATTTTCAACAGTGGAAAATAGCCTAATGACAGGAGGGTGATGTACCACACAACTACAGCATGTAAGTGTAGCTATGCTGCATTGAGACTATTGCCTGTTTAACACGTGTGTGGGAATGGCTATTCTGCATGTTAAAATACAGACATGACAGTACTCTGTTCATGAGGGAACCCTATCTGTAGGGCCATCTGTGAACAGGTCAGTGTGTACAACCATTTGTCTCTGGTGTTACACACTGAACACACTTCTGTGCACAGCAGAAGCATGGTGTGGGGATTGCAGACAGTACAATGCGGTAGGTATGTGTTACTACCATTGCATCCCTGACATGTGTCACATGAGACAGTGGTATGACTGACACTGTGTGGGATTCCCAGTGACAAGCCAATGATGGGCAACTGTTCACAGCTGCGGTCACACATCTACTACACATTGTACAGTTGCCATGCGGTATATATGCATGTGTTGTGCTCCCTCTGCAAATGTATACAGTCTGTTGGGTTGCTGGTGATATCTATGCATACTGTTGTAGGCAATCCTGTATGCTGTTGTCTATCACTAAGCCATATGTGGGTTTAAAATGCAACACCATAAGCCGAATGGGTTGATAGTGCCCGGTGCCATGGGCAGCTGAAGTGGGACAGGAGGATCTGCCGGGACCTAGCACATCTGGGGCCTAGCCATTAACATCAACCTCTGTTGGCTATGCACCACCTTCTGGTGGCTCCACCACTGAGGATGAAGCATATCCCCCTTGGGAGCAGGACCAGACAAGTACATATCTGCTGCCCTGTGGTCCTGGACATGTTTCGTAGGTGGCTTCCTAAGGGGTTACGAAGCCAGATACGCCAGTTCAAGGGTGGAATGTCACATTTACAGGGTGATGCTGCCTATCCTGGACAGCCCACAGCACTGCCTCCTTTGCAGCTGTGTAGGTGCAGTGGCAGTTGCCCATGGCTGGAGACCTCCATCCCACCATTTCCATGGGCTTTTCAA
Source organism: Protopterus annectens (assembly GCF_019279795.1). Lineage (NCBI taxonomy): Eukaryota > Metazoa > Chordata > Ceratodontiformes > Protopteridae > Protopterus > Protopterus annectens. The sequence goes on along the minus strand of NC_056743.1, from coordinate 410,426,273 downwards.
TGCCGAAGACCCATCCCCATCCAGGGTGTATCCCCCCCACACGTGTCATATACAAACCCTGTATGCTGTAATTTCTGTGCTCCTACCTATCCTACACGGCCATACCTACACTCCTTCCCCAACATCTGACCCTTACCTATGGACACATAAGTCCATTCGGCTCCTGGGACACCAGCTGCCCTAAACACAGCGGTCCATTACACACACTTGCCCACTGGACACATGAAACCCTTGTAATATGCATCATAACATATTACTGTTATCCTCACCACTGTCCCTCAGGTGCATGGTCCTGGTATGCACATCACTCCTACATGGTTCAGGTACACGTGAGGAGGACGACCCCATTGTACACAAAACACTACCGGTCCCTCTATGGTTACCCCATTTACCTTTATCATGATGATGTTGCACATTGCAGGGGTACTGTTCACACATAATGATTGGACAAGTACTGTTGTGTTAATGCACAATTACATGCACAGAGTGATGTATACAGCCAATGTACAACTACTGTCTGTCTGACGGAGTCTTGTGATCACACAGAGCAACACCACTACATAATACAGGCATCACTGGTGTTTCCCCGTTTCATTCATTTTGCCAAATGGCATGTCCCTGATATATCTCTATTTATGTATGTATCTATATGCTGGACATAAACACTCGCATGTACTTCTACATGGTGGGATACATTCCTACACTGTTGAATGACCGCGCTGTATGATATCCTCTGCTTACAGCCTCTTACACTTGATTAGCCTCTACATTGCTTAACCAATCCAATACGTGCATACTGGTAGCCAAACACGCTTACACCCGCTTGTTCCTGCACTTGCTAATGCACCGGCATTGGTGCTTGCAGCTGTCGCTCACACCCCTGGGTGTGAGCGAGGACCACAATATTACCTTGTGATGCCTATTACATCGTACTACATGACTCCAGTATCGGGATTGGCCACCCATTAGGCGATGGCATCACGTTCGGCTGTACGGAATCTGCGGCCTGTCCAGTGACACAATCATATGTGTGTGTACCTCATACAATGTGCTCCCACCTTGTGATGCCTATTACATTGGAATACATGAATACAGTATCAGAAATGGCTGCCTATTAGGCAATGGCATGGTGCTTGTCTGTACGGAATCAGCGGCCTGTCAGGAGATTTATTCATATTCGTGTGTTCCTCTTAGGCATACCTTGTGATGTCTATCACATCGGACTACATGACTACAGTCATAGCCGGCCTTAGGCATAGGCCGACTAAGCGTCCGCCTAGGGCACCGCTTTAGTGGGTGCACTTTACCAGTATTTATTTGGTGTAGGTAGACCAGGATGGGGGCAGTGGGTGGTGAGATGGGGGTGCCATTGTGCCCTCTGCCTAGGGCACCAGTTGACCCAAGGCCACTCCTGACTACAGTATCGGGAATGGCTGCCCATTAGGCGACCATATGGCGTTGGAATGTACGGAATAAGCAGATTGTCTGGTGAATCATTCATAACTGTGTGTTCCTCTTACAATCTGCTCCCATCTTGTAATGCCTATCACATCGGACTACATGATTACACTATTGGGAATGGCTGCCCATTAGGCGACGGCATGGCGTTCGACTGTAAGGAATCAGCGGCCTGTCCAGTGAATTAATCATATTTGTCTGTTCCGCATACACTTTGCTCCTGTCTGGCTGATACATGGGAACCGAGACCCTGCATTACAAACGAGTAGTTGGGTTGTGGTAGCCACATCCATCGGAGGGGTCATGCTAACGCATACCTATTATAGGTTTGCCACCTTCTCAAATGGCGAAGGTAGGACTTTAAGGTAACCACCTGTCCCACTTTGTGAGGGACAGTGCGAAAATAATCAAGACATAGCACATGTCCAGATTACAGGACATTATTATAGTCTACGTGTCATTAATGATTGCATACAACAGTTGTTTTATATATGACACTTCTATATGTTATGTGAAGTAGCATAAGCAAATCAAATGCAACTAGATGAAGCTTTTATTTGTGCAAATAAGGGTAATCCTGTACTATGCATGGCTGTAGGTATGTTTAGTCCTGGAATGTCTGACATTTCTACAGAATATGTCCCACTCTGGCCATTTGGAAAGGTGGCAACCCTACAGGACCTGTATGTACAGACGTCAGACTTTGCAGGGCAACACACCCATAGCCAGTATAAAGGGGTGTACTTAACTGTTTCATCTAAATAAAAGAATACTCTTGTAGCATTATAATTGCTTATACTGTTACCGATAACATTTAGGTGTTTCAGAGGAACATAATTGTTTTATGCTACTACAGACAATATAGGTAGACTTTGCCCTAAATCACAGGACATTTGTCTTAATTACAGTTATTATGCAGGACACAACTACCCACAGGGGAGTGTCCCTCGCAAAGGTGGACAGGTAGTAACCCCATACCTTTTATTCTATCAATCTTCTAAGGCAGTCAGTGGAACATGCAATTTCTCTCATTATCAGATCTCTCATACGAATGTGAAAGAATAAACATTGAATCAGGGACACTGATTAACGACCTCAGGGACACATTTAGAAGGCTGGTGCTATTAACTTGACACATTGACGGACACAGAGCACATATGTATTCATACACATTTTCAGAGGTGCATGCAGTTTATGACTCTTACATGTTGTCATTATTCATTACGTGTATTCCGCCACCTTTCCTCCTAACATCACTAGTTCTAGGATGGTTTAGTTGAGACTGTGTTAGGATTCTGATTCGTAATCACAGATGTCCCTGGTAATTGGGGACAGTTCAATGATATGGTCCCTATGTATTCCCCCAATGGTTTACGGACTGTCCAGTAGATGTGCTCTTATAGTTTGGGAGGTATGGGCGTCTGCTATACCCACATCAGAATATTACTTACACCCACGGGGCGGTCCTAATACGTGTCTGCCAGCCAACACATGCACACCTAGCCCCATAATCACATACCCATAGTTCCTCCACCTGCCACTACTCTACAGCACTCATCCTTACTGTGGGCACAGGTGGG
>NC_056743.1:410255735-410418235 GCF_019279795.1 Protopterus annectens | reverse complement strand
ATACATAGTTTGCAATCCTGAGAATGCCTAGGGTGAGACTGCCTACTAGATATGGGTAGGGGTCACTATGTGCAGATATGGCCTCGCCTATCTAGCAGCCCGAGTATGGCTGGTTTTGGTGGACATTCAGGAAGGGGGGGGGTGGAGTGCTGTGAAGGGGATGATGGGTATTCAATTATGTATCCAGGTGTGTTGGGGTTGGATGGCTCAGTTCAGGCCAGACCAGACCATTATGTGGGTATGTGCCGGTAACGTTTCTGTACATATGTATTGCACATTTTAATTTTCACATGTTTGTGGGATTGTATTGCGGATGTGTAGAGTTGTCCTTTGGTTACCTTTCTGATTCACACACTGCTCCCTCGTAGACCTCCAGTTCACCTATTGTGCATCCAACCCAGTCTCCCACTGGCAATATATTACATTACCCGTCACCCCTATATTCCACAATCAACATTCATCCCTTCTCTAGTTGATGGCCCATGGCACAATCAACAGAACACATTGCGTACACTACATATCTCTGGGACCAATATGATTGTGAGGTCTACACTAACATTTTAGATCAACCACATGCTGTACGTCACACACATAGGTACTCGCAAATACCTATCTTTCATGACATGGTAGGTAGACCCGGGTAATACCCATTCATCTATGGGCTGTCCTGGCAAATGGTAGGTAGACCCGGGTAATACCTGTTAATCTATGGGCTGTCCTGGCAAGGACGTCTTGGACTGCGAATGGGCAGATATTGGGCGAATGCTCTGACCATTGGTAGGATTGCCACCTTTTCATATGACCTGGATGGGACATTCTCGTGGCACACATCTGAGTTTACAAGCCAACACATACCCACGGTCATTACAAAAGGATAGTACTTTAGCTTTATTGTTGTGGTGGTGTAGTTGCTTATTCTGTTTCGTTTACTTGCTTATTATGTTTCTTGTAACATAGGTATTTTATATACGGACATACGTACTGTATGGTACTATTTCATAACATATGGGACATAATTATGTCCTACTATCGCAGGACATTTCACATTTATTATGAATTTGGTATGGACACCTGCCTAGAGGGGGACTGTCCCTCACAATGTGGGACAGGTGGTAACCCATACCATCGGTCTAGGCTTGGAAATTGGCGGCGTGCTAACATGATGCGTTTTGCTTCCACTTGGTATAACTAGCGACACTACAATGGCATACAGGCACAGGGTTTTAAATATCTTTGTTAGAGGGATGGGGACTCAATATTCAGCTACGTGCCTTTGTGTTACTTCTTATTGTGGTGTTTGCAAGTTGTCTTGTAGGCTTTGCATGCATTTCAGTATCCACGGACACTGACAGGAGTGATTACTATTGGAGGCAGGCTGTACTAGTCAGCAATTTAGGTTGCGCGTATGCAGCCGACATGATCACGCCTCTGTGCAGAGCTTGGACATGCCTCCTGCACTTATACTCATTTCCTATGCATGTGGCCGTTACGGCAGTGTGCCTTCATTAATATGCATGTGGTGCTGCTGCACAATCTCTACGCCGCACAGTCAGCGCAAGGCTAATGCTGTCCTCGCATAAGTTAAAATAAGAAGATGCCCTGAACAATCAGAGCATCAAGAAAAAGGAGTCACTCTGGGAAGAGAGGGTAGGGGGGAATTGTACAGAAAGACCCTTCTCAGTAAATTAGAGATAGCTGTGGAATGTTACAATGTGAGGTTCACAAGACCTACCTGTACCAAAGACAGCAGCTGGGGAGCAGGTGGGTCTGATGAGTACAGCACTTCAAAACATGATGCAAACCAGATACTCGTGACAGTGATGGATATTCTCACTCCAACAGTCTAAGAAATAAAAAAAGCGTTGGTTGCCATGGATATGAACTTTCCTAGTGTCTCCGTTACCAGCTTGGTAGATGTGAGCATCCTGAGGCAATGTAGAAATTGCCTCATATTTACTGACAACCAGTTAATTCTCAAACAAACTGATATTCACACAACATCACTGGAGGCACAGCTCTCACATAAAAGTATTCCTAATGTCAATAAGGTCGTCAGTAGTACATATGCTGCACCCATCACACACATTTCAAAGCAGACATATACTGTAGACCCACATAAACAGAGGCACTTACATGTAACCTTCCTAAACCACAAAGACCTCCTAGACGAAGTACACATAAGAAATATCCACAGCACTCTAAGCCCATAAGGCAAGTCACCACACAATCAATCCAACATTCTAGTCATTGGAGACTCCATTTTGAGACACAATGGATATTCCTTTCACCAGGCTGAGTAAGGAGAAAGTTAGTGTCAGTTGCTTATGAGGGGCTGGGATCCAACACATTACGCATGCACTCAGGTCACTGGATCACAATTACCAATATGACTTTGTCATAGTCCACACAGGAGTAAATGACCCGAGACGTACCTCCCTAGACTATATGAAGAGAGACATCATAGAGTATTTGGAATAGGTGTCTCAGGCTGGTATGAGCCTAGCATTGAGCAGCATTTTACCTTCTCCAAGGATGATGCCACAATACGAACAAAAGATGATCAACTTCAATAATTGGCTTAGTTTCTGGTGTCATTCTAAGGGGGTGCAATATTTGTCAGAATGGAAGTAGATTGTCAACAGACCACGCTGCTTTGCCAGGCATGGTCTGCACCTCGTCCCTCTAAGCTTTTGAATATTGGCTAAAACACTGTCTTCCCCCACAATGCCTTTTTTAGGCAATGCAAAAACTGAAAGTTGTATCTTTCGGCTTTTCCCGGTTAGGGGTCGCCACAGCCGGTCCACTAATCATTGGCAGTAGATCTTTACGTACCAAGTTGCCAGCCCTGACGTACAACCTTCAACGAAGGTACGCCCATTCACGCATGTCTCCACACAGAAGACGCTTTAGCTGAGAATCGAACAGGACAACGTCTTATTGTGGGGCGACAACGCTACCAACTGAAAGTACTTCAGACATAAATCAAAACCAAGAAAATTTACAAGGCATTACTGCTCAATGCTAGGAGCCGAAACAAAATCTCCACTCCCTGGAAGCTCTATTTACCCTAGAGAATGCGGATATCTGTGCGGTCTCAGAGACTTGGTTTAAAGCCGCGGACAGCTCACCAACAGTGCAGGGTTCTAATGCCTTCCACATATTTAGGCCAGCTACTTCACAGGCAAGGACTAAAGGTGGAGGTGTCTCTATTTACATGAAAAATAAATATACTTCAAGGCTGGTCAAACAGGACAACGCACTTGAGCTGCTCCATGTTAAAGTCACCATAGGTAAAACCCAATACCACTTCCTTGCAAGCTATAGGTCCCCCTCTGACCCAGGAAACCCACACCATGTATTTAAACTTATTAGAAACATTAACCATCCAACTAAATACCATACTCATGGGTGACTAATTACCCCACTACTAACTGGGAATCCTACATGACAAAGTACATGCACATAGATTCCTGAATTTTGTAAACACAAATTCCCTGGACCAGATAGTCAATACACCAACCAGGGGTGCAGCCATACTGGAGCTGGTCCTCACCAATATGGAAGAGTGCTGCACACTCCCTACTGTAATGCCTTCCCTGGTGAGGTCAAACCACAAAATGGTCTCCTTTGAAGTAAAAATAAAACCTGGACCCCCAGTTAAACTGGCAATATTCAGGAACTATTCTAAGGCTAACCTCCTGCTATTAAGTGAGAGCCTGGCAACATTTCAAACTCCCATAAACCCTAAGAACACTTCTGCCTATGCAGAACTGTTCACAGAAACCCTGTACAAGCATGTTAATAGCTGCATTGAGGCAGCTGTACCCACCAGGAAGAAGTACAGAACTTACTCAAAAAACAAGCCCTGGTGGAATCACAAAATCAATTGGATGTAATACAGGAGGAAGAAAATCATGACAAAAATTAGGAGGTGCAGCACCCAGCAGGATAAAAGCACTCTCAAACTAAACACAGAGGACAAATAATGTCTACCAAAGCCAAATTTGAGGTAAGTTTGGCCTCCCAGGCCAAGGACAACCATAAAGCATTCTTTAGCCATGTCCGTAACCTCAAAGGCAATACATAATTGTGTGCAGACCTAAATGTAAATGGAGCCACCTATACTGAGCCAGGAGACATAGCAAACCTCCTGGCTGATAAATTCAGCTCCAACTTTACTCCCCATCTCCCCCTCAACCTTCCCTCAGGAAATATCAAATACAACTCCCCATACTATCACTAGGGAATAGGTCCTTAATGCTCTCTCTAAGATTAAGAAACTGCATCAATGGGCTCAAACAATATCTCAGGATGCCTTCTAAATACCATAAAACATGACCTATCAGAGCCTCAGGAATTACTATTTAACTGTAGCCTCCAAACAGGCTTCATGTCTCATGAATGGGGAAAGGCAACAGTCACCCCCTCTGCACAAAGGTGGGCCATCTACAGACCCTGGAAACTACAGACCCATAAGTCTCACTAGTCTTATATGTAAAGCCACGAAAAGGATTATCATGGAGATGATCACTAGAGATATAGTAAACCTCCAGACATTGGACCCAATCCAGTCTGGTTTCGTCAAGGACAGATTATGCCTACTCAACCTGGTGGACTTCTTTGAAGGTCACCAAAGCAATGGATGAGGGCAAAAATCACACTGCCTACCCCAACCTGGCCAAGGCATTTGACAATACACCACTCGGGCATTGTTGACAAACTCAAGAGGTTAGATACAAACCTGTATGTCACCAGGTGGATAGCCAACTGGCTCACAGACAGGACGCAGGAAGTTAGAATTGGGGAGTCCACCTCTACAAAGAGCCCAGTCACAAGTGGAGTCCCTCGGGGATCAGTCTCTGGACTACCCCTTTTTGGCATTTACTTCTCAGGAGTCAATGCAAATGTCACTGGTCTCTGGCTGACCAAAATTGCAGAGAACTGCAAATTAGGAACTGTCATTGAACCTCACACTGACACAAATGTTCTCCAGGAGGGGCTGACACACACAAACAACTGGTGTCAGAGTCATGGACTAAAACTAAATGCCATGAAATGCATAATAGTATTAGTATTCTTTGAGAAGTCATCCATCCCTGCTAACCATCATATTGACAACACATGCCTTAGAGCTAACCCAGTAGTCAGGGACTTAGGGACACTCATAGATAGTAATTCAGCCTTTGATCATCACATGTCTACAGTGGTGAGAAAATAATTATATGTTGCACAACTTATAAACAAAGGTATGGCATTTAAGTCCAAGGAAGTCATTATTCCACTGTATTCGGCATTCATCAGACCTATCACGGAGTACAATTCCCCCTTTGGTATGTACCTAACCAGACATAACAACTGGAACGTCCACAGAGGTTCCTCACTAAAAGAATACCATAAGTAATATGTCCTATGCAGACCCCCCCTCAAGGCCCTAACCCTCTATTGTCTCCTACAGACTTTTGAGGAGAGATCTATGCCTGGCATACAGGGCATTGTCAGACCTCAATCTGATGGACCTCCTGCATATCCACAAAACAAAACAAACCGTACCAGAATCACCTGCTCTAAAGACTTAAATCTTGCCTGTGATATCAACAGGACCTGCTGGAGAGATAGGTATGTATCCCAGAGACTACCCAGTCTACGGAACAGGCTCTCCATCCATGTGAAGCAAAGTTCCTCCCTAATCCAAATTCAACTGCAACTTGGACAACTGGATGGGAAACCAGAAATCCATCCCTGGCTTGGCACCTATGTCTCTGATGAAAACAGGTAACCTGTAAATGGTTCATCTCCCAGGTCCATGCTTACACTTATCAACGGTATCAGAACTTGTCAGTGATTTGGGATGCATGGTTAAGTTTAAAAAACACACTTGTGGTCGTTAGCCTAGTAAACACCTATGAACTTATGAGGAAAAAATAAAAAAACATGTACTATAATGGAAGTTTGATAAATAACCAGAATCTCTTAAACAAATTTTTCAAGACAATTATGATATCATCATCTGTGCAATAAATAATCAGGAAAGAAGTCAGCAGCTGACATCAGTTATGTGCAAGATGCTATATTTCACTGGTTAAGATCTAGGAAGGCTGGTTTCATAACAGTTTAAGTCTCAAGCCAAGCTAATCCAGTGTTACAACTGGCTAATGACAGAAGTGAGGGATCTGATGTATTTCAGCAAGGCTTCGACTCTCTACCTGACAGGGAAACTAAATGGACAGAGGACAAGCTGGCAGTTTAGAAGACCTGACTTCATCAGAAAGGTGAAATGGATAAGAGTGATACTAAAATTATACTAAAAGCCACTCAAAACCTCAGTGCCATAATAAGTTCTAGATTTGTAGGTAGACCCTTTACATCAAGTTACCAAACATTAACCTGTTCTGTGCAAATAAGGTGGGGGCAGTTGTAGAAGATGGGGGGCTACGCCTATAGACGGAAATGATCAAACTTATGATCTGTTCAAGACAGAGGGCATTTAATGCAGCTTAATGCAAGTACAGTGAAGTCAATGCTTCATTAGAACCCCCAAGAGGACATAATCACTTGAGAAGATATTTTAAGCACAGAAGGACTAGGCTAGAACCACTATGCAAAAGATGAACCACTCCCATTATTAGCAATACAGACCGTCGCTCAAAAAGAGCAGTGTTGTAGGAGGAGTTCAAAGGAAAGTGAATAATAAAATAAAGATAGTGGGGGCACAGAGTGAGACAAAAAAGTATACGGCTCCAGGAAGAAAAGAAACAGGAAAAAGGAGCAGGTAAGGGGATATGCCATGGGCCAACAGACTCTTGGGGACCAGCACAAAATTTAAAAGTGTGGGAAGGAAGGGTCAAAAAATGGGTAAAAAGGAGATTCAAAATGAAGTCAAACATGAGGAAACAACTTCATACAGAAGCAGGCTGGCAGATGTTATAGCTTACTCCCAATAGAGTAGAACCTAAGAGTTAAGATGGTCGAACAAATGAATATGATGGGCTGAGACATATGGGACAATAACAAAAAAGACAGATGAAAAGTCTACTGGATTAGACAGTCTGAAAAGGTGCCTTTCTAGTAGTTTGCTTGATATTTAACTTCCATTTTATTTACCAGAATATGCCGACAGCATGGAGCCCTTTTAAACAGAAACATTGAGAGGAATTCAGCTAATCTAATCAAGAATCCAGGTAAACAAAATTAAGTCTTGTCTTGCCAAGGAGAATGACTTACTTGGTGCATAAGATTTTTATGCTTGTATACATTTCAGAATTAATCTGACGGTAAACAGCAGAATAATGAACTAAAATGCCTCTAAACGCAAATTCCTTCCTCATAAGGAAACTATTCATATTTTACTACAGCATCTAGGCCTGCACCTTGAACATCAACACTCCCTGCCCCGATATTTTACTGTCTCCATAAAAACGGTCAGGTTTGTACAAACATTTTGTGACACAAGCAAATGTAATAAACTTTAATTGCATATCCTGATGTGAAATATCAGTTTACCTGTTATAGTCTGTGCAATAATTTAAAACACCTATTAAGTATCTGCTTTAGAATGTAAATACAACAGAACAAAAAATATTCTTCCATTCAAACAAGAGTCATGTTTGCAAAAGCAGCCTAGTACAGAAATGGTCAGTGTGTCCTGATTCTGGGGCAACCTGCCCTGATCTGTGAACTCAGCCAGGAATGACAGTCCTGTATAAATCATTTACAGACAACTTCATCCATTTTTAATTCATTAAAAAGAAAATAATAAAACTATACTATACAACAGGATAATGGACACCCTACATCACAATCTATTAGAAGCACCATCATTTTTGCCCTTTTTGTCAGTAAGACTAGTCAGTAGTCTGCATTATAAAGAGTAAAAGGAGACCATGTATTAAGGCCTGGAGCATCCTAATAGTAAGACTTTTTTCATTATAAGACAGGAAATAACGTAACTAGCTATAGCACAGGTGGAAACAGTGAGTTCAGGGACTGGGCTCCAACTGCAAGTAAAGTTATATAGAGTAGGGACTATGGCACTAAATCCTCCACCTTCCACCTGGCAAGAAAGCTCTTTGCACCCAAACAATCTAACAAATGTATCTCTCACCATTGCTTAGGAATAACTTACTGCTAATATACATTTGAAAAGTTGGTACATGGTGAATAACATTGTAAAGTGAAAAAAATGCTGAAATTCACACTACCATTCTTCAGCACACAACAACTGGGTTTTTGGGGGGATTTCTGCAGGTTAACACCTGCCCCCCTCCTGCAAACACAGACTTCCTCCCATAGAAAGGAGGATCCTCTGTGGCATCTGTGACAAAGGGAATACTGCCAGCTCAGCTATCTCGAATTTTGTAAATAATTCTGCGTCATTTGTGAATATCGATATGATTTATACAGAAGTGTGTGCAAAGTACTGATCTAAAATGTAACCATACCATGCCCTATTGGAACAGAACAGGAATGTACCTGCACTAATGTGACCATTTAGATGTATACTTTTAATGGAAACTGGAACACATGAGGTTAACTTGAAAAGAATTGAGAGAACATAGTTGAAATTAAATTGTTTCATAACTACGTAATAAAAGATATGTTATCTTTCAGTTTCAGTGCAGTAGGAGACAATGCCTACAGCTGGAAGTGTTTTGTATTGTCTTGAAAGAGAAGCTATTACTAGGTTTGAGATATAGAAGTGTTTTATTGTTTTATGACTTCCAGGATCTGCAAACATCTGATGCAGATGCTAAAAATGCTTGCACTTTGACAATGGGGGTTTAGCTTGGGGAACTACAATCAGGTGACAAAAAGTGAGGTCATCCAAGCCAACTCAGAAACAATATTTCATATTAATTTAAGAACTCTCTAACAGAAACAGTGTACTTTGTCTTTGACCTAACAAGAACAATCACTCATCATTTCTGCTTGCTTGTTGTTGCTGTAAGTAAGTTTTTAGGGCATTGTAACTCTTAGATTCAGACAGGAATATAGTAAAGTTTAGCTTAGATGATTTCTTTATTTGAGACTGTCTTGCAATGTTGTTTTAAATATATCCTGTGATTTTGCATCTCTATTTGGTGACACTGTACAGGCCACTCTAAACAGCCTTGCTCTTGGCCAGACTACCATTTGCATTAACAGTAACATTGCACAGTAGGATAGGACACCATTTGTTAAGGGCCTTAAAGTAGCTGATAAGTAGTGGCTGGTGGCAGTGGAAACTACCTTAAAGTCTGGGCAGAAGGGGCACAGCTTGTAAACCTGTGCCAGCATTTCCCAGGAGAGGGAGAGAGGGAGAGAGAGAGAGAGAGAGAGAGAGAGAGAGGGAGAGGGAGAGGGAGAGAGAGAGAGAGAGAGAGAGAGAGCGAGTGTGTGTGTGTGTGTGTGTGTGTGAAACTCACGCTCAAAGAGTTTGTGTGTCAGTTACTTGGGCAGGGGCATGAAGCACTGGTTGGACAAGAGGGTACTGGAGATCTTGGTTTGGCTACTCAGCTGACATCTCAACCCTAGAGCTGTGCCAGTGAGGAGTCTTATTGAGGATCTGGAGAAAAAGAGAGAAACCTGCCCCAGACTGACTGTGATCTCCATGTGCTCTTAAGGGAAACTGTACTTTACTGTGTGTTTACTTGTCATCCTCCCAACTGCAAGTCCCCCACTGGTGCTAGTAGTGAGGAATGAGGCTCCTTGATTACTGGGCCAGTGCTGGGACAGCACATATTAATTGGTTGACAGTGGCAGGATATCCATATCACATATAGGTTCATAGGCTGGTACTAGGCTATCAGCCCTAGGGCCTATACAAGCCTAGCCATAACAATTCCCTGGATATTTCTTCCCACAATATTTACTTCTGTGGACTCCTGTCTAGCAAGGCGACTGACATGATCCCCAGGGTGAATTTCCTATCTCCCATCCAATCGTCCAGGTTCCTTTTGAAGAGGGCCAAGGAGGCGCTCTGCTTGACATGTATGTGCAGTCTATTCCAGAGTATAGGGAGTCTCTGGGTCAGGAACCTATCCCTCCAGCATGTTTTGTTCATTGTGATGACAATGTTTAGATCCCTGGAGCGTGTGGCTCTGAGGGACTGGGATTTCTTTAACTGGAGCATGTCCAACAGCTCAAGGTTTGACATGGCCTTGTATGTTGAGCAGAGATCGCCTCCGAGTAGGCGATATGCCACAGAGTATAGCTGGAGTTTTTTTAGATGGTCAGCATATGGCATCTGCTTTAGGCCTGTGATTCTTTTAGTGAGGTATTTCTTTGGCCTTTCCAGCTGTTGCAGATGTCTTGTGAGGTACATACCAAACAGGGAGTTACAATCTATAATGGGTCTAATGAGGGATGAGAACAGTGGGACAATGACCTCCTTTTTTCTGGATGAAAAGCCCTTACTGATGAGATGTGCCACATAGAAGGATTTTCTGACTGTTGTGGCGATGTGGTTATTGAAGGTGACCACTGTCCACCTGTGTCCCTAAGTCTCTCATCACACTTTCGGTGTTTAGTGTACTGTCACCCATGTAATAATTCATGGGTACATGTTTTTTCCCAAAGGGGATAACTATACATTTCTTGACATTAATTATTAATTGGTTGGCAGTGGTGGGATAGCCACATTAGATATTGTCAGTGATGGGCTAGCATATATTAGGATTCAGTGGTATGGATATTGAATTCCTGTAGCCTGTAAAACAGTGGTCACTAAGGAAGGTGTTTGTACTCTCAAGCAGCCACACTGTGAATATTCAGTTTCATATGACAATTGTTTTATTTTTTGCTTGGTAGCTTAGTTAGTCAGGGACAGCAGGCAAGCACATCAGCAGAGGAATACGGCAAGCTGACAAGGAGCCAGTTGGCTCAGATGTGCCAGGCTAAAGGACTGGTACATGCTAACCCGATTAAAACAGAAATGATTGCAGCCTTGGGCACAGTTGCATCACAGACCAGCAATCAGGAGGACAACCAGGCTGGCCTTGCACATGTACAACTCTCAGAAAATGGACAGTTCAACCTTTCCACAGAGGACTTAAAAATCTATTTGGAGTTAAAAAGACTTGAACTGGAGGCCAAACATTTGGAAATAGCTTCAGCATACAGACTGCATCAGGAGAAACAAATGGAATTAGTATTAGCAGAGAGACAGACATTTGGAAGATGAAGAGAATGAGAAGCAGAGGCAACATGACAAGGAGATGCTGACTCTTATGCCAGGGTCGTGGTGGTAATGGGGAAGGCAGTAACCAAACCCCAGAAGCAACAAGCGTCAGCAAATTTCTTCCACAATTTACAGAGGGGGAGAATTTTGATAGTTTCATTCATATTTTTGAAAGGTTATGCAAACAGTATAATGCTGACCACTGGCTCTTGGTATGGTTTCTGATCACCTTACTCCATGGTAAAGCTGTAACTGCCATTTCTAAATTGTCTGATACCAATTGCTTAAATTATAATGACTGCAACACCTGAAGCTTATAGGAAAAAGTTCTGTGAGAATAGATGCAAGGCAAATGAAAGTGTGTGTGAATATATTGCTGAACTAAGCACTTATTTTCATAAGCGGGAGAGTGGATGTCGGGTCACCACTTCTGAAGGGCTGGCAGACCTTTTGCTGAGGGAACACGCCCTTAGCACTTTGCCTGAGGACATGAGAATCTGGTTAGCTGACAGAGATGAGTTATGGAAAAAGGGAGACCCATACCTAGCAAGCAGGGCATCACTGCACAGGAAAGGGCTACTCAGTGCTGCTCATGGGTCTAAGAGAACCCATGGTGGGCAGCCCAGAATGCCCCAGCAGATTCTGCCAGAAGCAGGGGAAGCCACTAGTCCAGATACAAGTCCAGGACCAAGGGTTAAATATTTCAAATGCAACCACTGGAGCCATGTAGCACATATATGTCCATGAAGGCAAGGTGGGGAACAAAAGGTAGGAGAGCCAGTAAATGGGAATGACAGAATCCCACCAGTAAGTTGTCTGGAGACAACAAGGGTACCAAACTACAACAAGAGATTACATCCTATCTTAGTAAATGGGAAAGAGATCATTGCTAAGAGAGGCACAGCCTCTGACCTAGTCAACGTGAAGCCTGCAATGGTTAAATATGAGCACTACTTGCTTGGGCAGTCTACTTCAGTCAAAGCTTTAGGAGGGACCCCATTCCAAATACCTTTGGGTTCACCTTGACTGGGAGGGTGGAAAAAGAAGCAAGCAAGTAGGTGTGTTTGAGGATATCCCTGCAGGTGTCCTGATAGGGAATGATGTTGATAATGCAGTATCTTGTGTGTACGCAGTTACACGCAGTCAGGCTAGGAGACAAGCATGTGGGTCTGGTAGCCTGAAGGAGACCCAGACAGACTGCACACATGCATCCAGAACTGGTGAGGTGGTACTTCAGGGAGGGAGCTACTCTGTAGCAGTCAAACTGAAGGAGAGCCATAGCTGCTTGTGGGTACTGATGTTCCCTTGGACAGAGTGACTGCAAGAGCAGAGGTGAGTAGTAGTACCCAGGCTAACAGTGAGGCACAGTTGTCAGAGAATACCACACTTCCTGTAGAAAGGGAGCTGGGAAGGGTTACCAAGAGACATGAGACAGGCTCAACTCTCAGACCCTACATTACAATGCCTGAGGGAGGTGGCTAATGAGGCACCTGATTCTCAAGGGAAGGGGGGGGGTCTGTATACTGGGACAAAGGGTTACTGTATAGAGAATGAAGCCCTAAAGCAGGGCTACAGGGGAGAGAATATAGCAGTTGGCAGTGCCCAGCCCCTACCACCTGGCATTTCTAACCATAGCCCATGATATTCCCTTTGCAGATGATATGGGCATAAAACGTGCAAAGAATCGTATTATGCAGAACTTTTATTGGCCTGTGATTGCAAGGGAAGTAACAGAGTACTGCAGGACCTGTGAGCAGTGCCAAAAGGTAGGCAAGGCAGGAGACAAGGTGAAAGCTCCTTTGATGCCTTTGCCTGTGATTGAGGAGCCATTTCAGGGGGTAGCTATGGATATTGTGGGGCCTCTGAGTACCCAAGTTCCACAGTGAAAAGTATATCCTACTGGTAGCAGATTATGCTACCAGATACCCTGAGGCGGTGGCCCTGTCCTCCATTGAGGCAGAAAAGGTGAGAAATGCTTTGTTAAAGATTTTTAGCAGTGTAGGTTTCCCAAAAGAAATACTGACTGCCAGAGATTCCAATTTCAAGTCGGACCTGCTGGCTTGTCCGTGGAAGAACTGTGGGATGAAGTACCTAAAGACCACCCCCTAACTAATGGTCTTGAGAGTTTAAACTCTACACTCTAGACCATGTTACGAGCATTTGCAGACCAGTTTAAGAGGGACTGGGACAAATGTTTGCCACATCTATTGTTTGCATACAGAGAGGTGCTCCAACAATCCACAAGTTTTTCATCCTTTGAGTTGCTGTATGGGCATAGGGTGAGGGGACCTCTAGATATGATTTGTGATGAGTGGGAGGGTTAATGTGAATCCCACACTGAGTCTGTTGTGGCATATATCCTAAAACCTCAGGATAAGGCTCAGGGAACTCATGGGCTTGGCCCAGAAGATCCTGGCAACAGTCCCAACAGCAGAAAAATGTCTGGTATGATAGGAATGCTCAAGCTAGAGACTATGCTGTAGGGCAGCAGGTAATGGTTCTCATTCCTGTCAAGCACAACAAGCTGCAGGCAGCTTGGGAAGGACCCTTCAAAGTGGTAAGGAAGGTCAGTGATTTTAACTACATGGTAGAACTGCTAGGCAGGAGCACAAACTGTGCCATGTTAACATGATGAAACCTTACCATGATAGGGAGGCCCTGGTATTTGCAGTACAGGGCAGATCTATGGCTACAGGGAGCCAGCCAGCAAAATCCCAAATTACTACAGTGAAACCTAGGATTGCAGGCATGTGATGGGACAGTGCAGCATGGTACTGGGGTCAGCAAAGCCAAGGAAGCTGGAATCTCAAGACAGGGAATGGGGTGAGGTACTGCCAGATGGTCAACCCTCTCAAGCAACATTTCTCAAGGGTCTCTTGGAAAACTAGCTTGAGTTTTCAGGGGGGAAGAAGTGTGACAAAGGGAAATTCTGCCAGCCTAGCTAGCTGGAATTTTGCAAATAATTCTATGTCATTTGTGAATATTGATATGATTTATACAGAAGTGTGTGTAAAGCACTGAGCTAAAATGTAACCAAAGCATGCCCTACTGGAATAGGACAGGAAGAACATACCTGCACTATTGTGGCTGTTTAGATGTATATGTTTAATGGAAACCTGAACACAGGAGGATAACTTGAAAAAATTCAGCGAAAATAGCTGAAATTAAATTGTTTCATAACCACATAATAAAAGAGATGTTATCTTTCAGTTTTACTGCAGTAGCAGACAATGTCTAGAGCTGGAAGTTTTTTGTATTGTCTTGAAAGAGAAGCAATTGCTAGGTTTAAGATATAGACATGTTTTATTGTTTTAGGACTTCAAAGATCTGCAAACACCTGACAGATCTGTATTTTTCACAGCTGGATACTAAAAATGCTTGTACTTTGACAATGGAGGTTTAGCTTGGAACTAAATTCGGGTAATAACAAGTGATGTCATCCAAGCTAATCCAGCAGTAATATTTGATATTAATTTAAGAACTCTCCCAGAGAGAGACTGTGCATTTTGTATTTGACCCAACAAGAACATCCACGCATCACTTCTGCCTGCGTATTGTTGCTGTAAGTGTGTTTTTAGGGCAAAGTAACTCATATAGATAGGAATATAGTAAAGTATAGCTTAGATGATTTCTTTATTAACTTGAGACTGACCTGCAATGTAGTTTTAAATATTTCCTGTGATTTTGAACTTTGGTGTAACAGAGTACTTACTGAGTATTGTCTTGTTCTTTTATTATTTATTATTAAATATATTTAAACCCTTCAATTGTGGCTGGTTTGTTTAGAGATATTTACGCTCTTAAGAGTACTTGCATATCTATTTAGTGACACTGTGCAGGCCACCCCTAAACAGCCTTGCTCTTGGTCAGTCTACCATTTGGATTAATAGTAACATTACACAGTAGGATTGGACACCCTTTGTTAAGGGCCTTAAAGTAGTTGATAAATAGTGGCTGGTAGCAGTGGAAACAGTCTGGGCAGGAGGAGACATAGCTAGTAAACCTGTGCCAACCTTTCCCAGATGCGTGTGTGTGTGTGTGTGTATATATAAAGCAAATCTCAAAGAGTTTGTGTGTCAGCTACTTGGGTAGGGACACAAAGTACTGGTTGGACAGAGAGGGTACTGGGGATCTTGGTTTGCCCACTCAGCTGAGATCTCAACCCTATAGCTGTGCCAGTGGGGAGTCTTATTGGGGATCTGGAGAAAGAGGGAGAAACCAGCCCCAGACTGACTGTCATCTATGTGTGCTCTTAAAGGAAACTGTACTTTACTGTGTGTGTACTTGTCATCCTCCCAAGTCTACGTCCCCCACTGGTGCTAGTG
The DNA here is from genome assembly GCF_019279795.1 of Protopterus annectens. Lineage (NCBI taxonomy): Eukaryota > Metazoa > Chordata > Ceratodontiformes > Protopteridae > Protopterus > Protopterus annectens. The sequence continues at coordinate 410,402,755 of NC_056743.1, read as the reverse complement.
GTGAGGATTGAGGCTCCTTCATTTATCTGATTTAGAAAGTAAAGACATCAGAAAAAAATATTCTTCCATTCAAACAAGAGTCATGTTTGCAAAAGCAGCCTAGTACAGAAATGGTCAGTGTGTCCTGATTCTGGGGCAACCTGCCCTGATCTGTGAACTCAGCCAGGAATGACAGTCCTGTATAAATCATTTACAGACAACTTCATCCATTTTTAATTCATTAAAAAGAAAATAATAAAACTATACTATACAACAGGATAATGGACACCCTACATCATAATCCATTAGAAGCACCATCATTTTTGCCCTTTTTGTCAGTAAAACTAGTCAGTAGTCTGCATTATAAAGAGTAAAAGGAGACCATGTATTAAGGCCTGGAGCATCCTAATAGTAAGACTTTTTTCATTATAGGACAGGAAATAATGTAAGATAACTAGCTGTAGCAAAGGTGGAAACAGTGAGTTCAGGGACTGGGCTCCAACTGCAAGTAAAGCTATACAGAGTAGGAACTATGACACTAAATTCTCCACCTTCCACCTGGCAAGAGAGGTCTTTGCACCCAAACAATCTAACAAATGTATTTCTCACCATTACTTTGGAACAATTTACTGTTAATATACATTTCAAAAGTTGGTACATGGTGAATAACATTGTAAAGTGAAAACAAATGCTGAAATTCACACCACCATTCTTCAGCACACAAGAACTGTTTTTTTTTTTTGGGGGGGGGTCTGCAGGCTACCCCCTGCCCCCCTCTCGCAAACACAGACTCCCTCCCACAGAAGGGATGATCCTCTGTAGCATCCATCATCAGATTTATCTAAAGATACTAATAAAGTAATAGGAAGATACCCACTTCTGATGGGAATAAAAGTTGTAAATAAGCACATGGGATCCAAAAGACCCCAGGAACAGGTTTTAATGACTGCTGACTGTTTAAACACTATTTGTATATGAAATTTCCAATGGCTCCCATGTGAGTGACATAGCAGGATGGACAGCCTGGATACAGAGTAATGGTACAGCCCAGTGAAGAGGAGGACACATCATAAAAGTGAAAATAAATTTAAGGGTAACCCAGGGGAAGATCAGCAAGGTCTATCACAGTGGACAAAAACTGAAAACAGATGAAATCCCTTATAGGTTCACAGGACAGTACTAAGCTAGCTGCCCTTGCAGGCCATTATAAGCTTAGTCAATCTCCCTTTTTGTGCTCAAAATAACCTACCCCGTTTTGTTATAGATTGGCTTTACCCATCCCATGGTTGATAATTACATACTACCCCTAATGAGTATAAATGAGTTAATATGAGGAGACCCATGCCTGTGATAAAGCATTTAGGAGCTGCCCATGTCCATTTGTAGTACAGGAGGTAGTCCTGGGGTAAATTTTGTTTCTCATCCATAGATCTAAGGTGTGCTTGAACATGGACAGGGATGGACACTAAGTGGAACAACATTTCAAGTACGGCAGAAGGAAAACTGGGGGTATAGACCTCAACAATCTGGATAAATCACAGTCAGAAAAGAAAGCTGGAATGACAATGCAGGCACAATTCTCCTCCATTAATGGTAGAATCAGTCAAATGACGAGAAAGAATGGGAGGAAAGAAGCAGAAACCAGACAGGAAGTGCTTGCATCTGCTAAAGGAAAATGCATACAGAACGTGTGTAAAAGTAATATGTTCCAGATTCTTCAGTGGCACTATGCAGCAAGAAGGGGAAGGAGCGAGTAAGAGAAAATGAGGTAGCTAATTTGAAACAATACCATCATAAAACACAAATGGAATTAGACTAAAACACAAATGGGTAATATTTTATAGGGGCTGGGAAGAGGGGAGGGGTCTGAACAGCCAAGTGAGGTGGCACCTTTGGACTGGTGGAGAAAAATTACACCTAATTTGCACGTTTCTATTGATAGATCATTGGGGCTAGATAAAGCTGACATTTCTGGCTGTTTTTAACTCACACCGGTACAGGTATATTTCTGATTACCTTAAAGTTACATACATTAGAATATACATACATCACAGAGGTTGCCTAGAAACATTTAAACATCAGCTTAGCAGATGTTAACTAATATATCACAGGAAATACATTTACTTATGCTTTCGCAAGGAAATCTTCATTAGATCCATACTGTAGAAAAACAGATCTTATCTGGGGATAGTGACATCTTAATCATCAAGAACCAGTGTCCCCTTGTACGGAGCTCATTTAATCAATTATTATACCAATATTCTTTTAATGGGACACATTAAAAATGGTAATTAGTTCTACTTTACTGAAATCAGAACCTTTTCTAGTAACCTCATAGTTTGTTTTGTTTTTTTCATGGATAACTAAGCCAAGTGAAAAGCAGTGCAAGTGGTAAGAAATGCCACTGTCAAACAAGACACAAAGAAATTATATATATATATAAATATCATTGAAAGAGGCACTCTTATTTTAAGAGGTTTTTAGCCTGAAAAAGCACTCTATCCCTATCAAAAAATGTACGAATAAATAAATAAATACATAACATCTATCAAATCAGAAATCAGATGTCATTTTGGTCCCTTAGCAATAAATATATATATATATATATATATATATATATATATATATATATATAAATATCTAAATAAATAATATCATTTTGGCTAAGTGGCAGAGGCCACATGAAATAACAAAAAAAATAAACTAACTATAAACTACAGAGTTACGCAGACCAATAAGAGAAAACTGAACAGATAAACCATATAAGCATTCTGAAATCACTAAGAAGCATAAATCTCTGTAGTCAGATTACCAGCATTGTTAGAAGACAGCTGACCTCTAGACCTGGAGTTCCGGTAGACAATGCATACCTATGCCACAGAAACAAGATATGAAAAAAGCATTTCTGTTAACAAGCAAAGATGAGTTTTCAAAACTGTTAGAACACACTGGAGTCAACACATTTTCAGGCCATGCACACATAGATTATATGTACGTACCCGTAATTAATCTGATACATACATCACACGGGTTGGCTAAAAAAGACACTGAAGCATCAGCCTACCAAAGACCAACTACCTCATCACAGGGAAAACATTTATTTATGTTTTCTTAACCTAGAAAGTGAACTGGCTCGCTGACCCTTTTCAACCACAACCTGGGTCACTTCAAGAAGGGCAAATAATAAATTACTCTATGTGCAAGCAATAATATACAAGGTGCAGGACAAAACAGCAACAGTTACATCAATATTAAAATATCACAGGGGACTCCATTTATATCCAGAATAATGTACCAAGCTGTACAAGAAAAATTACAAAACATTAAGTACACCTATGTTCCAATGGCGACCAGCAGAAAATACTTCAGTGCAGCTATTACTAAGCAGATATACACAACTAGCAATTTAGATGCTTATGTAGAGTTAGGCAACATGCCTAGGCATTGGGTAAACTTGTTGCTAAAGCAAAGTGTGATACAAGCTAGTTATGAAGCAAAATAAGAAGGGTGGAATAAAATGTGTGTATCACACACACACACACACACACACACACACACACACACACATACATTTACATGTAGGAACTGTGTCAAGTGTAAAATGTTTGAGCATTTAAGCATTAAAAAAAAATCATGCAAATAAAAAAGAGACCATTTTGGAGGGAGACAAACCCCCAGCACCACCACACAACCTGTTACTTTTGTTATCAAATGCTGGAACCAAAACTCGATACTCTCTGTTCTCCCTGTATTTCAGTCTTCTATCCTTTCGTTAGGTCTGTATATCATCTTAGGGGATCTCCAGGCATTCCCAAGAAGTCTAAGAGATACAATCTCTTGAAACTGTCCTGGATCTGCCTCATGGCCTCTTCCAATGGGCTATGCTTCATTCACCTCCCACGGGTGGTACCCAGGACACATTCTCACAAATGTCTTCCTAAACTGCTGAGCTCCTAACTATCACAAGAAGCAAGTCCAGAGACCTTGTGAAGAAACTTTATTTTTGTTGCTTGGGTCGTAAATTTCAACCATTCAGTTAGTACTCAAAGCTTATGACCACATGCATGGATAGGAACAGAAACTAAACCAGTAAAGGAAGACTTTTGTCCTATGACAGAGCTTGTCTTCCTACCACAGTTCAGTACAATGTCACCATTACTGAGCCACCGGTTAAATCCTGTCAATCTCTAAATTTCCTTTACCTTCACTTGTAGATAAAATCCAAATCCCAAGATCTTCTGCCTGAAGTAACTGCTCATCCCTTACATTGGGAAAAAAACTCTATTCTTCTTCTAGAGAAGCACAATCTCGGAATCAGAGTTTTTTTTAATCCCAACAGCTTCACACTCAGCAGTGAACCACACCAATGCAAATTGGAGATCACAGTCACCTGAAGCCAAGAGTTAATATCATCTATGAAGAACACAGATACAGACGTCATGCACGGATAGCCCCCTGATCAGACCTCAGCAGTACTTGGGTAATCTGTACATGAAAATTAGAAGCAGACGGGGAGATAAGACACTATTGGCACAGTCCTACTCCAAACGTGAATGCATTTGGTTCAACTCCAAGAATACAGACACAACTAATGTTCCTGAAATACACAGACATACACTGGATAACCAGTAGCTCCCCAAGGAACCAGTACTGTTGTAGGACCTCCAACACACTGTGGTTTACATGGTCATATCCATTGCCAAGGGCTTAATACTGAGATTATGGGTGAGCTCCCATGACCTCTCCAATATTTATACAAGGACAAACACTTAACCCACGGTTTCAAGACCAAGATGGAACAGGTACTGCTCCTTTGGAATCAGAAGATCACCTGTGCACTCCCAAAAAAGGATGAGGACCGTGATTCATCTGCAACTGGAACACACCCTCCTGTCCCCTTTTCTGAACAAATGAACCACTAAACCAATTTTCTTTTTCAGAGATACACTCCCATTCTATCTCACTTTGTCAACCAGGTAATCAGAATGGTACACAACCATCGTCAGGCAAGATTGGCAGTGGATTTTTACAGTGCCAAGGTGCCAGCCCGACGCCCAACCTTCAAGGAAGGCACACCCATTCACACACGCACCTACCTGCATGTCTTTATATGTCACTTGACCACGGGGAGGACATGCAGACTCCACAGAGAAGGTGCTCCAGCCGAGAATCGAACGGGAGAACCTCTTGCTGTGAGGCGACAACGCTAACCACTGCACCACCGCGGCCTCATATTGTCAGGCAAGACTGAGGAATAATTCAGTTTTCAAGAAAACAGCATTAGTAAAGCAGACATTTCATGTTTACATCAACAGATGGTATAAACATAGTATCATTTACATTATTAAAGGCACTAAAATATGACCACTGCATTCTAACAATGCCCAGCACCTTCAGCAAGTCAAGCTAGACTTTATCAATCTGCTTATGGCACGGCCTTCTCAGACGATGAACAGCCACAAGATTCAGGAGTTCTACACCGTGTTCTCTCCACCTCACAGCAATTTCCCTAGTTAACATCAGCAATCCTCTTCCCTTACTGATAGCAGCCTGTGTGGCATCCTGTCACCCCCTCCTGAGTTACAAGATGGTTTACTAGAACTTCAAGTACATACAAAAATTATTCTCAATGGGCATGCCAAACTTCTCCAACACTGGGGTCTTCACTCTGGCAATTACTGTAGCTGGGCCCTTACTGTTTTCATTACCTCAGTCAAATCGAAGGACACCCTCCTTCCTCTAGTACTGAACAGAAGGAGTCTTTCTAAAACGGACATCTCTCACCACTGATACTGACCAGCAAAGTACATGGCTACCACCAGGAGAAGCATCAACCACTCTCTGGCCACAACATCATGCTTTTTCAGCTAATGAAGTCTTGAACATGGTCCATCCAGATTCCACTTCACACACCTTCTCAGATATATTGCACAGTCTCATATGAAGGCACACTTTGAACTCAACCTCCTTAGCAGCATTATGTATACATTCCCAGGATAACCTCACTGCATATATGGGATTCCAATACCTGTTTGGCCACTGCCCATCCACATAATGAAATTCACCACCAAATGGTGACTGATCATTTTCAGTTTGACACCTCCCTGATGGAAATGTCTAGAACATACAGCCTGGTAACATGACTACTAAAATGACCAGTTAACCTCCCAAGGTGCTATGGTACCAAGTATGTTTATGTGCATGCTTTTGTTCAACCAAGTTCTCCGTTATACATAACATATAACTTGAACTGAAGTCCAGGAAGAATTCACGACTTGGATTCAGATCAGGCAGGTTGCTCTTCCCTGTCAGTCATCTCTTGGTATCTCCAGCATTGCCCATGAGTGCTGAAGTCTCCCAGTAGAATTACAGATTGTATATGCAGCATTTTAACAAGCGCCACAATCATGCCTTCTAAGAAGGATGAATACAATGAACAGGTATGATATATATATATATATATATATATATATATATATATATATATATACACACACACACACACACACACACACACACACACACACACACACACACACACACACACACACCAATAGATTTTCCTTTCTACAGCTCACAGTCACATTGCAGAAACATTCTTATTTACTAGCACAAATTCCAACTGCTTTTAAAGCATCTCTTTACTCAACCATACCTTCTCCCAAGGGTCAGCCCTACAGAAAGAGATGGAACACCCTCACTAAAGATGTACAGTTCTAGAACCAATGCTGACTGTAGAGGTAAGACCAACTGCATATAACTAGTACTTTTCAGTCTTTAAGACAAGTTCTGGATCCTTGCCCAGGAGTGAGGAGACATTCTATGCTGTAAGACACAGCCAAGAGCCAGCTTCTATCGTCAGGATCTAGTCTATCTTAATCTGTCCCACTAATGCATACCACTTGACTAACATATGTTATATTGCATGTAGTGAGTTCACATAGCATTTGTCTGCAGCCTTTCTTTTTTGAGAGGGTCTGAACCTGGCAGCTCTATGTGCGTCATTCAGCCACATGGTAAAACCACCTCTAGGGCTGGGTCCAGTGGTAGGTTTTAAGACCTCCTTTTTATGTGTGATCAGATACTTTAAAATGAATGATCATGAAAGACTGGGATATTATGAATTGCTGTTTTGTCTCTCTTCTCAAAACAATTTGCTAAGGCTGCCCCTACCTCCAAACAAGATAATAACTCAAAGGATCGCAATGGCATACAAACCCCTTCACCTTCATAAGGTCACCTTCCAGTTCATATGTTTGGCTGTAAAAAAAAATGCAGGACAACATACTAACAATGCTACACAGACCTTTTAAAAAGAGAACTACCTCTAAAACACATGGATAATACTATTAAGTGTCAAAAAACACAACATGATGCACGTTACTGGTGTAAAACTGTAGCCGTACCTATAAATTAAAAAGAAACAACTGTTGGGTTTTCAACAGGTTAAAATCCGTTAAAACATCCTTAACAGCAAGCAGAACAATATATTGCGATCTAACTGTAGAAAGGAAAATGTACAAGACAATTTTCCTTTCTTCAACTGTCTTTCAAAGAATAGTGACATTCCATATAATATTTATAGGTGGCCCACAAACTACTGCATGGCAAAAAGAGAAAATCTCAAATCAAATTAACCTAAAAATTGGGTCTATAACCATTAAATTGTACGATTCTGTGATAAAAGAAAAGACATTTAATGCATCATTACCAATGTTATACTTACAGACTTCTTTTTCATCAAAATACATCTGGATATTCTTACTCTGTCAACTTTTTAAGTCAGCAGCATACGTATTGAAACCCTGTCCCTGACTAGGGTCTTTGTACCCGATTAGCTTTGGCTGTGTCCCAAATTCTCAAGGTAAAGGTTGAGAGCTAGCATAACAGACTGCAGATGTTACAGCATCCTGGCTGCACACAAAGAATATACTCTTAGCTTCCAGCACAAATAACTAATAAAACTAGCCCCCCCCCCCCCCCCAAGCTGATTCAAGGACAATGTTCTGAGCATCTGCAATTTTAATAGAGGTGCACTGAAACAGTATGACCTACAAATAAACCTAGAAGTTTACAGTTTGCTGATGGACCGTTGTCTGCCTTTAATTCTTAATCAGGAATTCATTTTATTTATCTTTTGATATTTGACTGTTTTTAATGACGTTATCTATACAGCAGCAGCGGATGTAATTCTGACTAGATGTTTATAAATCCACTGCTGTAGTCCCGAGTCAGCAGCACAGTAGTGAAGATAACAACAGGATGCACAGACGTGTTATCTTCATTCTACCCGTATATGACAGCTGCTAAGGTATGTGCTTCCAGCGAAGACTGGAGCAGGAATACGCTTGCTTTAACCGTCTTTGTCAATACCAAATCCAAGCCATCAAGGTCAGCTTGAGTGGAGTGATCCAAGCCTATTTACTGGAAAACACGTTGGCAATCTTAGCAAAATTAATAAAAGAAAGAGAATCGATATAAACATTTGTTTTATTATTTATTCAACCTAACACGACATGTCGAAGTCACTCGAACTGTACTTTACCTTGTCCTGCTAGCATACCCAACAGCTGTGATCTTTCATTTGTGCTAATTTTCCGACAGCAATGAGTTTTGATGTTTTGCTTTCTTTCACAAAATGAGCTGACTAACCGTAATTTTGCCTTATAAAACCCTGACAATGTGCAAAAAACCCGTCACTGCATTTACACTCCTGACGTGGGCAAACGAAGACGTTTTCGTAACGACGTTAAACCCCGCCCTCCCCAAACCAGCCAATAACCTAATGAATTGAACACAACTCCTGTCAGGTTCACATGTTGTTGATAGAATAAATATAGTTAATGTAAGTTGTTTCAGGTAATATCTATATAATAGTTCCTGTAAACTTCGTCTGCAATTTGTTTAATGGTGATAGTTTTATGAAGTTGATACGAACTTTGGAAGCTAACAACGTAATAATTCAGCATGTAAGTTAAACAACCACGATAACGATGCATATGTTTTCATTCTGCTTTATTACTAAAAAAAACTTTCTTCATTGGTTATTATCAATGTTTTTTTTTTTCGATTAAGAGCGCCAATACCTGCGTATCATGTTTGTTTTGGCTACTACTTCTATGTTTATTAAGGACACTAGTTCTTAAATTTTGTTTTACATAAAAATTATTTTTATGTAATTATGCTAGGGTACTTGCCGGTTGATTTTGATTGGCTTCAAGTAATAGCTATTTCGTAAACAGCAAAACTCCAATTAAGATCCTCTCAGGCCCCTACTCCTCTCAAGAGGACAAGACGACAGCACCTTAACTTTATGGTGACTAAACGTCATCCTCGCCAGAACTTGCCGCAAATGAGATTTTTTTTGTTTCCCAGATAAGAGGCCCCGCATTTCTTGTCTACTTTTTTCGACTCTGCATCAAATGTATATTTTGGCTATTTGTATTTTATAAAGGGCTCTACATCCTAAATGGTTTACCGTGTACTAATTATATAGGGGACTTGCTAATTTAAATTTTAATGAAATAAAATTGCCCGCCTCCCCCCAAATTATACACACAGAATTCTCTCAATACTTTAGTCCGTCCCTGTTTTGGCCTTGCCACAGGTAAAAGCTCTCTTGGTATAATTGTCTCTGGTCACCACGTGTCCTTTTTTACGTAGGACAGTCGCTATTTGGTCAGTTTTCTCCTGTGGGAAAATATGATAAATGTCCTGAGATTAAGGTTAAAAATATTTCTAAATTTCCTATAAGAGTTGTAAAAAAAAAAAAAACATCTGAAACACCAGAACAATTATATTACACAAAAGTAACTGAAATTCTACAAGAATGAGCTTTTATTTTGGCAATAAGTGACTTGTACTCCTTTGCACTAGTTGAACTTGTGCGCATAGTGTGGCTTGCAAAATGATATAAAACGCCCTGCTTTGACAATTCAAAAATGTGGCAGCCATAGTTCCTGCTAATTGGAATAGCCTCCTAGCACAACTCCAGCAATGTACAGAGTTCTCACAATACAGGAATTAACTTAATAGTACTCCTAAAGCAATTACAAGTGTACCTACTTTATAGACAAAGGATAATCTCTACCACCTAGCTATATTCTTCCATTGTGTCCCTAGATTCACACATAAGCCATACCTCCTAAAGGATTCTCATCACATAATGGAAGGATTTCCCTCTAATGTAAATTTAACATCCAATTGTCATCCTGTAGTACAATAACACCTGTATCTAGAAAAGAAGACTTGCTACAATAAAATTGCTAAATTCGCTACCAACTCTCCACACAGATCTTGCCACTGCTCTGCCTTACATCAATTACATTGGCTAGAACTACCCCACCACTTAACGTGCACTCAGCTGGTCTTTGCTCACAGACTAATCCACCAGTCTGATAAAACCCCTGCCCTTGAACAAATGCTTCAACCCTACGCTTCTCCAAATCCAGCAATAAAGCAGGTGATGCTGTTTAACTAAATCTCCAAAATGTGGAACACCATCCCTCAGCCCATTATAACCAGTCCCAACCCACATCACTTCAAAAAACTCCTAAAAGACTTCCTCTGTAACAACTGGCTCTGCTCATGCTCCTTTCCTGGATAAGCCTTTTCATTATCTAGCTACTCGACTTCCTCACATGAATTCCCAACTTACATACTTATTTCTTTTCCTATTTTATTCCCTATGTATTTCAGCTTATTCCTCTAACTTCTCTCCACTTACTGTGCTCTGTTTGAGTAATTACTAACACCTCTGTCTGCTCCTCTATCTACTTAAAACCTTCTCCACTCACTTCCTCCTAGGCTGTCCCCCTTACTAACTCCATCTTTCCCTTCAATACACTCGACCGAACACCTTGTCTCAACAATTCCATTCTAATGTATCCAGTGTTGATAATCTTGCCTCCCCCTACCTGCAGTCTGTTTACTTTCTTACTATTCTGTTAACTGAAAAGAGCATTTGGACTACTGTACAATTTTTAGTACAGACTGTAATATGTCATAATTTAACTTCTGGTGTTGCTGCGGTAGCGTTGTCGCCTCACAGTTAGACGTTGCCCATTCGATTCTCAGTTAGACCGTCTTCTGTGTGGTGACATGCGTGAATGGGCGTTCCTTCGTTGAAGGTTGTGCTTTAGGCCCGGCAAGCCAGCACGTCAAAATCTACTGCCAATCATTAGCGGACTGGAGTTCTGCTGTGGCGACCCCTAACCGGGAAAAGCCAAAAGAAACAAACAAACTCTAGGAACATCTATGATATGTGTATTTTTTTGAAAATGTTTATCTAAGATGTGTATGGTATGGGTTTTTTGTGTTTTTAAAAGAAATTTCTTTATCTGTTTCTGGAACTTCTTCTCTGGCCTCCGCTGAAAATGGGCTCACATCCATTCGGACTATCCTTGTAAGCAAATGTAATAAATAAAAACATGTCTAGACCATTTAATTTTGAAACAAACCCATTTTTGCAAACTGTCAAGCAGCATAGTAAATTCAAATGCACTGTGTGATGATGTTAATGCATATATCAGTGAAAGGACAGTGCTATATTTAGAGCATATGGGTGTGTCCATTCCTGTAACTGGAAGATTTAATCGTAATAGTACTATGATTGTTTCTTCTGTTAGTTGTTGTTTTCCCTTAGATTTTCCTTTTTTGACTTACCTATATAAAAAATTGTAAATGTATCAATGAGCACATATATATCATTAAGATGAAAAGCAAAATAATGCAAAATAATGCATTGTGTAAACACTCCTAGACATCCAGTTCATTTCACAATGTTTGTGTACACAAGAACAAGTCAAAGAAGATTTGATATATGAGCCAAGTTTTAAGTTATCCTGATAAAGATCAACTTGAAGCTCTGAGAGAAGTTTGTACTGCATAGTTGGATGCCTGTCAATTTGTGTCAGCAAACGCAATTACCACAAAACTAAGTTCTGCAAATCATTTTTACTGATACTCAATTTTTTAGGGAGCAAGCCTCCCTTCACAACCATGGGCAGGGACACCCCCACTACAAACGTAGATAAACCAACTCCATGGTCATACAGCAGATGGGAAAATTGCAAACTCCATTAGTACTAAAAGAAGCTTTCACTGAAGTTTCTTTAAGTTAATTGTATTTGCTGGAATTAGCTTCATACAACTGACGGGCTCTCACAGATATTAAGAGATGCTAGTTAATAGTTTTTTGGCAACGCCATTCTGAATATTGAAAGTGTTGTATCCAGTGTATCCTGAAACATCCACAATGAAGAGTTTGCCCACAACATGTACGCAGAGGCATTGCATGGATCAGGATATGGAAAAAGAAGTGATATATTCTTTACTTGACATTTAGCACAAATTTTCATCACCTAATACTCCTTTTAACCACAAGAGTAGACTGAAAACCATGGTCATGCTGTGTGCGGACTGTAGTAACATATTCCAAAGAATTAGTACTAGTTGCTAGGTCCACTACTCTTCTCTATTTTTATCAACAACCTTCACACTGCTATCCCTAAAGCCACCTGCATTCAATATGCAGATGATTCCACTCTGATCTTCTCAGCCACCTCCCCATCCGGACTGCAAACTTTAACCCAAAATCGATTTAACACTATCGAGAAATGGCTCACCAACCGACGCCTACTCCTGAACCCCAATAAAACTAAACATCTACTCTTTTTTTCCCCCACTAGTAGATCCACCGTGCCTTCATTCTGTGTCACATCTAACAATGGTACCACTATTTCCCCAGATAATCGCACCAAACTGCTAGGGATTGTTATAGACAGTAATCTCAAATTTGACCTACAGGTCAACAAAACCATGCAGACCATCAATAAGAAGCTTGTATCACTGTATAGAAACAAGACATTTTTAACCCCACTGGCTATTGCCCTATCACACCTACTGTCTACTCTTTTTTATATGCCTCGCCTGTACTCTCAAACCTCAACAAATCCGAACTAGGTAAGCTGTCCCATAGCTACAATCATATTGCCAGATTCGCCACTGGTTCCACCTATAGAACCCACCACTGCCAGAATCTTCAACAACTAGAGTGGCCAGAACTGCCCACCTTAATTCAATTCAATCAACTCTTAATAGCGCACAACATTTTGTACCACTCTGAGGATACCCCCTCACTTAAAAATATTATTAAGCCATATAGCAACCTAAGATCCCTACGGTCAGCCGATAAACTACTGGTCCAGACCCTCAAAGCTAATAATTCTGCTGGTGAAAATCTGTTTGCCAACTTCTTTGGCCAAACCTGGAATTCGTTGCCAAACTATATAACCCTACAATCCTCCAAAAGTATCTTCAAAAAAAAAAAAAAACCTTAAACAGTATCTCAAAGTGAATTGGCTATGCCCATGTACCAACCCTGATTAAGTTATAAACTAAAAGCATGTTCTGTAATTATAACTTGTAACTATGTCACCAAGCTCTGCTTCCAATCTGATGTCTCCTACTTTTAATTTTGTCTGTCCATGAGAATTGTGAGTCCCTACTAGGGAACACTACTAAGCCATTGTATATAATCACTTTGTTTTTATAATTGTTTGCTAACTTCTGTGTAATCTATGAAAGTTTGTCTATGTGGAGCTTTTCACCCTGGGCCTCTGCTGAAAATGGACATATATCCAGTCGGGCTATCCTGGTAAACAAATGTAAAATAAATAAAAATAATGGCTTTGCTTAAAGAGAATGAATATTCATGTCTCAAAATCATTTACTTCTCACGCAACTGTTGAACTGTGACAGTTTTAGTATGCATGTTATTCCACAATTATTATATTTATATTTCACTCGTGTATGTTTGTAAACTTTATAAAAAGAAAGGAACTGATCCTCTTAACTTGTACTCTTTATTTTACACTTCACTTCATGTTCTTGTTGAGAGAGCTGTGCAAAGTTTGAAAATATGAGGAAAAAACAAGAATGAGGAAGCAAAATAGTCACTTGTTTAAATACAGAACTACACCTCGGGTAATAACAGGTTGTAATCTTGTAGAACTGCTTATATTATGCAGGCTCGACTACATCTTTGACTTGCCTCTACCAAATTTGCAACAAAAGTGAAAAAAAAATGTCTCGGAAGTAGATTTTAGATGGATGAAGACAAAAGTCTAACAAATGAACTAAGTTCATGGCCTTTATCCCATTCAAGGGATGATTGAGAGTTTAGTGACCTCTGTCATATACAGTAATCATGGTTAATGGTTCACCTATGCGGAGGCATGTAGACTAAATAACTAGAGCTGGAGATTGTATCATTCTGTGAAGCTGAAAAAAATGGAGGCTTCAGTAAGCAGTACAGAGGTCCCACAGGTTTCTTACTAAGAATACCTGATGTATCTGTAGAAGTTGCACTTGAGGAACCAATGCTGAGCCTGCTGTGAGAGAAGACGCACTTTCTTTGAACTCCTGAAGTGGACTTATTGCTACCCAGTCCCAAAGATCTTTCTGTGAAAAGATCTCTTTTCACTTGAAGAGCTTGTTAGATAGTAATGAAAACTTTTTTGAAAGAGAAGAAATGCAGTGTGTTTTCAGTCAGTTCATGTATTAAAACTCTGCATAAACTTTAACATTTTATACTTCGTTGATGTATCTTTGTCCCAGAATGTAAGGTTCTGTTTAGAAACCTGGAAACATAAGCCTAGATACGAGGTAATTACAACTCAGAAGGTGTAGGGCTGAAGGTTTCTGTCTACTTGTCATCAGTATGGCATACTGAACTTGTAGGAAACACTAAATTACAGTAAAAGATTCAGAAAAATTGCCTTTTGTGGACTCTTCTTCTGGGCCACATTACGACACAGAGGCAGAATGCGTAGTGCATCAGAACATCAAATAGTTGATGGTTGCCTCTAATGATTTGACTTTACTCTGATAGTGGCCAGTAGGTATCCTTAGCCATGCAACAAGGAACAGAGCTAGGAGCTGCATATTTATTTATTTTGTTTGTGTAACAATATATTAAAGGAGACAAGTGGCTGTAGCTGTTCAAAGAATCCTGTGTGTCCAGTACTTTTCATCTTGCACAGTGTGTAAACTGTGCTTGAATAATGCTGATGTTCAATGCTACTCAACATTTGGAGAATTCCTTTTGTGAATCGGGTGTTTAACCCACTTTTGGTGCTAAATGAATAAAACTTGAACAGCTTGCTTGTCAGTGTAGGAGTACTGGATGAACAATACTTCAACTTTATTAAAGTACCTGTATCCCAACACTGTACAAAAGAGCATTAGACAGAAGTGTAATAGCACATTAAAAATAAAGATTATGGTAAAAATAACATTAAATATTAAGCCACTAACTAATAGAATGCAAGCAGCACACAAGGACACTTGCATGTGGTCAGGACTGGCAACTCCCTTTTACAAGCAGATTCTAGTTTTGGGCACCCTGGTAAACAAAAGTTTGAATTCCAGAATGCTGAACGAGAGTCAAAGAAGTTTTCAGTAACCTCTGGAATTCTGAGCACATGAACCAAGTGTGATGCTACCAGGACAAAGTCTCCTCCAGATAGGGGAGACTCAACCAGTTGAGGTAATACAGAGTATAGAAGAACTTTAATCATAATATATTGCTTAATAGGCAGTAAATATAGGCTCTGCAATGCAGGTGTATTTTGTTAGTATGGTAACACCTCAGTATGTAATCAGGGCTATGGAATTAAGCAGTCATATTGTGGCTGGAAGCCCCAGGTATAGAGAGTAATTAATTCAAGGGGAAACAAGTGGATGTACCACAGTAGAGAAGTCAGAAGGTGGAAGTAGGTGTTTAATAAGGGTGATGTTCCTGAACTGGAAGAAAGAGGATTTGATGACATCTAAAATCTGGTCCTTCAAAGTAAGATTGTTAGCATCACTCCTCAATCATACACCTTTGACACAAAGTGCAGCTTTTCTGCAGTGTGTGTGATGACCTGGCAGATGCTAGTCCCTAACTGTAGCATTTATTACCACTGTTTCTGTTTTGAAAGTGTTTAGTTTGAGCTGATTATTATCCAGTCATGAGTGCTTTCCACTTCTTCACTTAGATGAAAAAAGGGCAAAGCTTCTTGTGTGAACTAGCTTCTTGTGTGAATGAGCAGTGCAGTTCTAGCTTCTTGTGTGAATGAGCAGTGCAGTTCTAGCTAGACTGCAGTTTGTCCATCACTGGTCTCCTTGAGGACAGACTTGCCCTGAAAAAACATATTTTTGGTACATCGGGTAAAGAACACATGGAAGAAGTGTACTTGGATGTCCTGTGGAATCTCTGAA
The DNA here is from genome assembly GCF_019279795.1 of Protopterus annectens. NCBI lineage: Eukaryota > Metazoa > Chordata > Ceratodontiformes > Protopteridae > Protopterus > Protopterus annectens. The sequence continues at coordinate 410,386,510 of NC_056743.1, read as the reverse complement.
AAAGCCACTCTTCCAGGTGGTCTGTACGCTGTTCAACTTTCTGAGTAACCGGAAAGGCTGGAATGTTTAACTTCTTAACTACCCTGCATTTGAGCAGTAAACATACTTTCTAGATTCCTGTTTTGGTTCATTTATTCCTGTCCACATGAGGGGTCTTTGGCCCTGTGTTTCCCTTGGGGAAAGAGATGAGAACCATGACTGTTTTCATCATGCACAGCAGGGTGGGGATTTTTACTTTAAACCATAATTCCCAGTACATGCCTATTAGACATATCTGAGGAGATCCCCAATGAACCTTTTACAGGACCTTCTCTATTTCGTTCAGGTAGCATAGTTTTGGAGATGCCCCAACCCTTTCCATGCAGGTGCCACGCATCAGTTTCTCCCGTCTCCGCTATAGAAATCACTGCATATTGTGTATCCTCTGATATGTGCCCCATCCCGCCATTCTTGGGGCAGGTGAGTGAGAAGAGCTCCTTGACTGTTCCTCCACCCCTGGCCAACTTCTTCATTGCCAGGTCAGCTAATCAAACCTTTGCCATCTGGGCCATAGTCAAGCTGATGTGAGTTTTTGACTCCTGATTTAAGATGAAGTCTTTTTCTCAAGGTTTTAATATGCAGTCTTTTTCTCAAGTTTTTAATGTGCATGCGACCTCCTGTAAGTTGGAACCTTGCCTTAACAGGCTGGTTCCTGCCTGGATGGCTGTACCTCCCTCCTAGACCAGATCATCAACGCCCATACCTCTTAGAGCAAGAAATTTGGAAAAAGCCATTAATAAAAGTGGGACAATAATATTGCATTTACAAACTTAGAAAGTTGAAAGAATAATAGGTTTTGCATTGGCATGAATTTTCTGAAGGGTATGAAGTCTGAAACTCAAATGTCTGTCATTATTTTCTAACTTCAGTCTTCAATGATTTGCCACTAATTTGCTAGAAAACCACAATTTTATGAAAAATGGACTAAAAATATGAGGCAAAAAACTGGACATTCTGTGAAAGTCTGTACAGTTGAGAGGTATGTCACTGCCTCTTCTAGAAGGGGTATATTCCCCATCTGTGCTGAAAGAGGCCTTAAGTCATCCTTTTCCTGAAAAAGGCTGCACTGATCTTCATAATGACAACCTGGACAACTATAGACTGATTTCCTAACTTCTGTGACCTATTCCAGTCTTGTTTTCACACTATACACAGCACAGTGACAGCTCTAGCATGAGTGTTTAATGATTGTTTTGTGGTAAGGGGCCAACATTGCTCTGTACTGGCTCTGTTTGTTCTCTTGCCCACTTTTGATGCAGTATATTGGGGGATCCTGTTGGGTTGCTTTCATCACTAGTGTGGCATCATTGGTGTTTTTCTGGTTTAGTTTGCCTGTTTTTCTGGATATACACAGAGAGGGTTTTGGGGGTAAATTGTCTAGTTTCCTCCCCTCTAACAAGTAGTGTACTATGTCTTCATCCTGGGCCAGCTTTAGGAGAATGTTTCAGGGAAAGCTCTATAATATTGTTGTGCTGTTCACATGCACGCTTCTCTCTTTCCCTCAAAATTCATTCTGGCACATGAGCAATCTTGCAAAAGACTTGGAATGTATCCATAACTGCACGATTGCTAACTGATGCAACACTTGGACATTACTATACATTCCACTTTGTGAGATTCATTTGCTCTTAATGTTTTTCCCGAATATCATCAATAGTTGGGATAAATTGGAATTTGTATTAAAGTTGTGTAAGCTGAACATTTGATGACATACTGACTTTGAAGGACTATATCCGAGTTGTGTTACTTGAGGAAATGCTGACTTTGAACGAGCAATTATCACTTGTTGCCAGTCATCCTGTTTCTGCTGGAGGAATAACACCAATACTAAGCTTGTTCATTCTACAGACCTTCATGTAGTGCATGCCCTTTTCTAATTCTGTTGGGACTACTGTAATATATTCTGAGGCTTCCAGACTGTAAACTAGATCACTTACAACTAGTACAAATCTTTGATGTCTGATTACTCAGTGGAGGTATCACAAGACAAACACCTTCCACCAATTCTGCACGCTCCGTTAGGCAGTGGATTATTTTCAAAGTTCTAATTCTCATATATGGGTTCCCCCATCTGGGAGATTGGATTTCTTGGTAATGACTGCACCACTACATGCAGTCAGTCTTGGAGCTATTAACGCTGCCTGTTGCATTGCTTGAATCCTCTGGCATTTGTGCTGCTGTTTTTTTCAGTGTGTGCCCCACTGGGACATGCTACTTCAGTGGCCGAGGAAGTCTCCTCTATAAATGGATTCAGAAAGTCACCCTTTTCAAAGTAATTCATACGTTTGTGCATGTCATTAAATGTCTTTTTGTTTTAATTTTTAGCTTCTTAGTAATATGAGGTTTTCTTTTAATGTGTAATTGTTTAAATATTTATTTTTGTACTTGGCTTTGTTCCTAACCGTGTAAATACATTTGAAATTGAACTTGAACTTGAATGTGAACTAAGTAACACATTATTATTTTTGCTTGGGTAAGTAGTTGCTGAACTGGACAGATGGGCCCGGTGTGTTACAGTGCCTGAGGTCATAAAGGGTTGGAGCTGTCTAAATGACTGTACAGCAAACACTTTACTGTCAGCTGCTACTAATTATGCTGCATTGTTCTTTCAAAAAAATCTGCCTTTTAACTAACTGCTAAGTTTTTTTTGAATCTGCCAGAAGGTGAAACTTAGTCATGAATTGGATTTCCTCATGCGTTCAAGAAAACTTTCTCCGGCACACATGCTTGAAATTCCCTACTGCTGTTTTGTTTATGTATTTATCCATAAATTGGCAACTGGGTAAGTGAACTGGTCCAGGGACCTTTTTCAGCCATTACTCCAACCACAACGGAGAAGGTAGTAACTAAAAAATTATACTTGGTAATACAAAGAAAAAGACAACACTGCCGTTAAAGCGTTTCTTAATGAATGCATATACAATAAATAGCCAAAGCAAGACAGTGAATAAAAATGAAAACCTTTGCAAGAATGCATACATTATGAATGCTTAAATATACAATGTAAGCCCTATTATAAGCACAACTTTGTATGAATGAATATTGCACAGCTCACAGCATTGTAATGTATTACTGTATCATAATGAACTAATGAAATCAGCTTGTGAATGTTGCATGTCTGTAGAAAAATAATGGTGGTGTGATGGATAATTATATTTTTATCCCAAGGTAGTATCAAACAGATTTTACCCCACTATATAGGTTCGTAGGTAGGTACTAGGCTATCTGCCCGAAGGCATTTATAAGCTTAGCCAGAATGTGTTGGCTTTCGCCGCCCCTTTAGATTAGTTCCCTGTGCCTCTGTCCAGCAGAGCCACTGAAGTGATCCCTGGGGTAAACTTTCTGTTTCCCATCCACTCGTCAAGGTTTCTCTTGAAGAGTGTTCGCAAGGAGCATTGCCTAATGTAGATTGGTATCGTGTTCCAAAGCATGGGAAGTCTCAGACAGGAATCTATCCTTCCAGCACGTCCTATTTATTGTTGTGGTGAGGTTTAGATCCATAGAGCATGTGGCTCGGGGATAAGCTTTTCTTTAGGTGGAGCATGTCTATCAGTTCTGTGTTGGACATGGCCTTGTATGTCAGGCAGAGATCACCCCTGAGTAGGTGGTATGCAACCGAGTACAGCTGGAGTTTATTCATTCGAGCTGCATAGGCATCTGTTTGAGGCCAGTGATCCTCTTGGTGAGGTACTTCTGTGGTCTTTCCAGCTGTTGCAGGTGTCTTGTAAGATGCATCCCAAATGGGGTATTTTACTCTATGATGGGTCTGATGAGCGATGAGTAGAGGGGCACAATGACATCTTTTGATCTGGATGCGAACCCTTTTGTGATAAGGTGTGCCACGTAGAAAGATTTTCTAACCACTTTGGCAATGTGACTATCAAAGGAGAGTTTACTGTCTACTTGGGTCCCCAGATCCCTTATGTCTTCCGTATTTAGGGGACTACCACATATGTGGTAGTTTGTGGGTACTTTGTTTTTTCCAAAGGGGATGACAATGCACTTTTTGGCATTTAGCTTGAGACCATGATTTTGACACCAGGTGTCCGTCTCAGTGAGATCCTTTTGGAGGATGTCTGTGTCAGCCGGAGAGTCAATTATAGCTCCTAGTTTGCAATTGTCTGTGAACTTGGTCAGCCATAGTCCTCCTGTGCTTGTCTGTACCTTTGATTAGTATATGCTGAACAGGAGGGGTCCTAGGACTGAGCCCTGGGGAACGCCACTTGTAGTAACTTGTTTAGAGTCCAACCTAGCTCCCGCAACTCTTACCATGTGGGTTCTGTCCGTGAGCCAGTTGGCAACCCATCTTGTGACATAGGGGTTTATGTTCAAGCTGGTGAGCTTGTCTGTAATACCAGAATGGGGAATGGTGTCAAAGGCCTTTGCGAGATCTAGGTAGGCTGTGTGTACCACCTTTCCCTCGTCTATAGCCTTGGTAACTGTCTGTCTCAAAGAAGTCCACCAGGTTTAGGAGGCATGATCTACCCATAAAGCCGAACTGGGTAGGGTCCAGTGTTTGGAGCTTCCCAATGTCTCTGTTAATGAGTTCCATGATGATGCGCTCTATAGCCTTGCAGACCAAGCTAGTCAGGCTTATAGGGCGATAGTTTCCAGGGTTTGTTGTGGCTCCACCTTTGTGGAGCGGAATAATCATTGCTGTGCGCCACTCTATGGGTACGTAACCTGTGGAGAGGCTGAATTTGAACATTGTGTTTAGGTGAGGGGTTAGTTCATCTTTGAGCTAGTGTAGGAAGCAGCCTGGGACTCCGTCCAGTCCCATTGATGCTGTGTTTTTGGCTTTGGAGTGGGCTGTTTTAACCCGAGTGTCTGTGATTTCAGGAGCTCTACATTCTTCTGGTATGGTTATGGGCCCTTTTGGGGCTGAGAGGGGGGTGAAGTTTGCACTGAACCTGTCTGCCAGGATGTTGGCAATATCAGTCGGTTCAGTGTATTTTGTACCATTCTGCACTAACTCTGAGCGGATCTGAGCATTGCCACTTAGATTCTTGACAAAGCTAAAGAATGCCTTGTGGTTATCTTTGGAGTCCTTGGCAATTTTTTTCGAAATTCGCCTTGGATGATTTTATGAGGGATCGTAGTTTCTTGCTGATACTGATCAGGGATGTCTTCCCTTCTTGGGATTTTACTCTCTTTCTGTACTAGTTTCCTGCTACTATTGTATAGCTTGTTTATGGCAGGAGTCCACCAAACTGGTTTCCTTTCTTGGAGGAGTGAGTCTTGGTTTTGCTTGGGATAGCACGATCCATGCCCATCCTCTCTTTTTAAACGAGCAGCATCTTTATTGAATTATCATTTAAGACATAGGAAATCATACATTTATATGAAAGAAAACCAACCATATTGGCATATTTTCAATTGCAAATGTATGCTTGATGTATAATCTATGTAGTCATTGGCATTCGAACTTTACATAGCTCATTCAGTTCCTACCTTCTCTTATACATCATTCCTTTTCCAAAACATTATTCTGTATATATTGTTCCCACGTTTCCCATTTTTTCTATGTAATTTGCTCCTACCCTTTTCTAAAGCTCCCACTTCTAGTTCTTGTATCTCTACTACTGAATTCACTACATCTTGGGTTCATAGGTAGGTACTAGGCTATTGGCCCAAGGGCCTAAGCAAGCCTAGCCAACAAGATTCCCTGGCTTACGCCACCCATGAAAGTTATTTTCCTGTGCCCCTGTCGAGCAGAGCCACAGAAGTGATCCCTGGGGTGTATTTCCTATTTCCCATCCACTCATCAATATATTTTTGTTTTCTTGACATGGATGGGTGGCTTGTTCCAGAGTATGGGAAGTCTCTGGGACAGGAATCTATTCCTCCAGCATGTTCTGTTTATTGTGGTGACAAGGTTTGGGTCCCTAGAGCATGTAGCTCTGAGGGATTGGGATTTCTTTAAGTGGAGCATGTCAAACCGCTCTGAGTTTGATATAGCTTTGTATGTTAGGCAGAGATCGCCTCTGAATAGGCGTTAATGCTACGGAGTAAAGCTGGAGTTTTTTGAGGTGGTCAGTGTAGGACATCTATTTGAGGCCAGTAATCCTCTCTGTGAGGTACGTCTGTGGCCTTTCCAGCTGCTGCAGATGTCTTGTGACGTGCATTCCAAAAGGGGGGTTGTACTCTATAATGGGTCTAATGAGTGTCGAGTAGAGGGGAACAGTGACCTTTTTTCCTGGATGAGAACCCTTTTGTGATGTGGTGTGCCATGTAGAAGGATTTCCTGACTACTGTGGCAATGTGATTATTAAAGGAGAGACTACTGTCCACCTGGGTCCCATGGTCTGTTATCACACATTTGGCGTTAAGTAAACTGCCGCCTATGTGGTAGTTCATGGCTACAGCGTTTTTACCAAAGGGGATGACTATGCACTTTTTGGCACTGAGCTTGAGGCCATGACTCTTACACCAGCCGTACTGTAGGATGTCCACATCATTTCGGGACTCAACTATGGCTCCTAGTTTGCGATCATCTGCAAACTTCGTTAGCCAAAGGCCTTCTTTGTTGACCTGTACTTCAGAGAAGTAGATACCAAACAGGAGAGGTCCCAGGACGGAACCCTGTGGTACTCCATTTGTCACTGGTTCGAAGTCAGATTTGGAGTCTGCAAACTTTACAGTGTGGGTTCCATCAGTGAACCAGTTGGAACCCATCTTGTGACGTAGGGATTTATACCTAGTTTAGTGAGTTTAGCTATAATTCCAGAATGGGGGATGGTGTTGAAAGCCTTTGGGAGGTCAAGATATGCTGTGAACCACCTTACCCTCGTCTACGGCTTTGGTGACTGCCTCAAAGAAGTCTATCAGGTTTAGGGGCATGATCTGCCTTTCAGAAAACCCAAACTGGGGTGGGTTCCAGAGTTTGGAGGTTACCAATGTCTTTGTTTGAATTCCATGATGATACTTTCCATGGCCTTACAGACCAGGCTAATAGGGCGATAGTTCCCGGAATCAGTAGTGGTTCCCCTTTTGTGGAGTGGGATAACTGTTGCTGTGCTCAATTCAGTGGGCACAAAGCCCTGACGTGAGGCTATGATTGAACATGGTGCTTAGGTGGGGAGCCAGTTTGTTCTGAATTTCGTGTAAAGTGCCGCCTGGGATGTTGTCCGGTCCCATGGATGCTGTGCTTTTGGCTTTAGAGAGTGCAGCTTTTACCTGCGTAGTTATGATTACAGGGACTTTGCATTCTTCCTGTATAGATATGGGGGCCTTTAGGAGGTGAGAATGGGGTAAAGTTAGCACTGAACCTATCTGCCAGGATGTTGGCAGTATCCGTTGGTTCTATAATGTTTGTGCCATTGTGGTGTAACTCAGAGCAGATCTGGGTGTTGCTATTGAGATTCTTGACATAGCTATTGAATGCTTTGTGGTTGTCCCTAGAATCGGTGGTGATTTTGTTTTCGTAGCTAGGTTTGGAAGATCTTATAACTGATCTCAGCTTCTTACTGAGGCTGACCAGGGAGCTCCTCCAATCATGGGATTTTACTCTCTTTTGCAACAGTTTCTTCCGTCTGTGTTAGTTTGTTTATGGCAGGGGACCACCAGATTGGCTTCCTTTTTTAGAGGATAGCTTCTTGGTTCTGTTTGGGATAGCACGATCCATGCACTTGTGTAAGTGCTTATAGAGTGCATTTGTTCACATCTGGTATGGTTGGTTTTTGCTTTGATTTCGATTTTCTAGTAATTGCTTTTTGGCAGCAACCAGAATTAAGATAAACAAAGACTTGCCTTTTTCTAGGCAATTCTAATTCTGTATCACAGATCCAAAAAAAATCCCTTAGTTTACACCATTGTGATCACCCATTATTGTCGCCTCACAGTAAGACGCTGTCCGGTTCGATTCTTAGCTAGAGCGTCTTTTGCATGGAGACATGTGTGAATGGGCGTTCCTTCGTTGAAGGTTGTGCGTCAGGGCTGGTAACTTGGCATGTAAGAATCAACTACCAATCATTAGCGGACCGGAGTTCCGCTGTGGCGACCCCTAACCGGGAAAAGCCGAAAGACACAACAACAAATCTAGGGAATTTTTAAAGTCTTCCAGCTCATACAGTTCCCAAAAATATGTCCTCAATTACCACTTTCTTCCCCTTTAAACCTCCAACATTTGCAATCTACCATAAGAAAAATTATTTGGAGTCTGTTTGGGGTATAAAAATACCTATGTAAACATTGCCAAGCAAAAATCCCAAATCTTCTAGACTTTGTTGCATGTTTGGGAGCTAGACATATATCCTGCCATGGTTTCTTTGTGAATTGCTTATCTAGTCCCTCTTTCAAATCCTTTCTAACCTCCTCTGATTTCTATAGTTATCGTATATTTTATATATCCTAATAATGATGTTTTATTTAACAGGAGCTTCTGTTCTAGATTTTACTAAAAACTCTACCAGTGCTGGTCTTTCAGTTAGAATCCCCCTATTCCTTTCTCTTTTCCTATACTCTTGTATCAGTCCTTGATGGGCAAGGCAATCTGTAGCCTGCAGTCCAAATGTATTCTTGGCTTCTTCCCATTCTGTTACATTTCCCTCTCTAATTATCTGCTCCCAGTACCTTTTTCCTTTGCCAGTTTTCTCCATAAATTCCACTCCCCTTTGCCTATTCTGTGTGCCCCTAATTGCAGTAATCCCTATTGGCAGAATCTTTTTTTCATTTCCGTGTTGGCATAGATCTGGAGTACTTTCTGCTACTTTATGAATATAATATTCTGTATAGTTATTCTATTTCTTGCACCCCCCTCCCGGTTTTGTCATCATCATGCCTTTCCACTTTGAATTATAGCTTTCTGGTTGTGTTATGTATAGGAGCCTTAACTGTGGTGGTCTGAAATGGCCATTAAAAATCTGGTAATCCCAAACAACCTTGTTCTATTGGAAAGAAAAACTTATCCCACTTGACTTTTGCCCCCCCCACCCCCAATCCTTCAGTTCTTTAATTACTATTCACATCATCTCTGATATGTCTTACCTGTGTATAACACTCAAGGGACTAAAAACATTTTCACTGCTTGTGTCTTGCTGTTTATATCCGTAAAACAGAGCTTCCAGCTTCTGTATTCTCTTTATTTAGTCTCTTCCCAGATAATCTTAATTGCCATAACAGAATTGTTTTTAACCCATACTATTAAGTATTTCATTTTATCATATCCCCATAAACATGGGTATTGCTGAGCCAGTTTGTGTGTAGCTACATAGTGTACATGTATTGCCTTTGTTTATCTTCATTAATTTTGTATTCTGGAAAGGCTGGAAACTGTCTCAGAATGTTCCACAACATTGAAATGTCCTTTTTTTGTTCTTACCAGGTACAGAATAATATCCTATGCAAATAAAGCCAACGTTTCTTGATTTACCATACCATATGTTCGCGTAAAGCCACAGTGGTGCAGCGGTAGCGTTGTTGCCTCACAGCAAGAGGTTCTCCCGTTCGATTCTCAGCTGGAGTGCTTTCTGTGTGGAGTCTGCATGTCCTCCCCGTGGTGGAGTAGCATTTGAAAGACATGCGTAGAATGGGCATGCCTTCGTTGAAGGTTGGGCGTCGAGCTAACACCTCGGCACCCGTAAAAAATCTACTGCCAATCATTAGCGGACCGGAGTTCTGCTGTGGCGACTCCTAACCAGGAAAAGTCGAAAGAAGAACAATGTTCGCGTAAAGCCTACATGGAGTTTACATGTGTGTGTGGTGATGGGCAGTGAGCAGCAGCGCTGATTACATATTCATGCTGAGCACTGAGTTTAAACATAAATGGGCATGGTTTTGTGGCTGGCAACAGTGTTGCCAGCCAGGAAACCTTGTAAAGCAACACAGCAATCCTGTTTACATCGGAGCACAGTCAGCGTGTTTGCACCAAATGGCACAGTGATCACCAGGGCTTAACATATAGTTCTCATAGCTCTCAATCTCTCAGTGCAAGCAATCTGGGCAAAGCCCAACATAATGAGGGGACAAAGACGCAGAAATAGGGACAAATTTTACATATTTGCTTTTTTAAATGTAGAATAACAAGGTTTGTGTTGAAATGCATTTTCTGAAGGATTTCAAGTCTGAAACTCAAATGTATGTAATTATTTAGTGATATCAGTCCTGAGATCATCCCAGTAATATGACAGAAAACCAGAAAATTTGATGTCAATATTCACTCATTCCTCAACTAATGGGTTCGGATCCAGTCCTTGGATTTGACCTGGCTGTTACACTAGCTCATGGCCACCAAAAAACTCTCCAGTTCCTTCCCTACCCATAATGCACCAACCCCTAACATTCCTCAGATCTCATTTGCTACTTTCGCATCTAGACATGGTCACCTTCAATTCTTGAGTTGAGTGGGAGGTAAGTCTATTTTACATATTGGCTCCTAAAAGTTTTTAATCTTTAGATTTAAGTTTATTAGGCTATCACTGTTAATCTTTGCTTTCCATACACCTTAGAGTGTACCATTTCCTACCATTGTTGGCAAGCCTAGTCTATCCTTCCCTATCTCTTTACATGTTGTGTATCTATTTAGTACTATAGTTGGTGTATTCTATATTCTTTTTACAAATATTTGTATGCCTTCAACTTACAGTCGCTGGCATTTAGACTTTTTCTTCTTTTTAGTTTAAAAAGAAAACTTTAGTTATTTGTTGCTATATTCTGTTTCTCAAGATATCTGAAAAAGGATCAGTGGGGTTTAAAAAGCGTGGCCACAAATTGCCCTTTTCTGATTCCCATAAGCTTTGTGTGTACTGCTTGGGCCTGGAACACTTATAACAAGAATGCAGCATCTGTTGCTGGTTTAATCCCCGACCTCTGGCTGACAAAAAAAAATAAATTTATTTTGAAAGGCTTGCTGCCAACTTCATTCTCCGAGGCCATTAGTGGAGCTCAATCCCCCAGACACAAGTATAGAGTCCCTGCAAAACGGTCTAAACTTTCTGAATCTTCAGCCTCTTCCTCCTCAGAACCTAAAAAGAAGAAAGATCGGATCTGGAATTACTTACAAACCGACCTTCAGATCTGATCAAACCGGTGTCTACATCCTTGGATCTGAAACCTCTACCAAAGACTTCTTATTCTCCTCATCTGGATCCAGTCCCGTCCAGAGTGCCTTTTCTCTTTCTAGAAAGGCACTGCAGATCTCCAGCCGTAGCATCATCTCGTTCCTCCAGAAGTCTCTCTGAAGCAGATGTGGAGAGAATGATGATCAAATTCCTCACAGTGCAGATTCAGGTAGAAGTTCTTGCAGCTTCTATCCCTTTAGGTTATGAAGCCCGATCATCTACTACTCCACCCATTACAGCTCCTTCTGTAATCCATCCTGTTGCTTTAAAGTCCTTGGATCTGAGCTTTCTGGGTCTGCCTGGTTCGGATCCAAAGAAAGCACTTTCTTCAGATCCGAATGTTGTTCTGAGTGCACCAGCTGCGACATCCTTGGAGCCAGATGACTCTGAGGGGAAGCTCCCCTGTTGGATCTGGGAGATTGGGGTCAAGTTGAGGTTTTTGGAGCAAGCTCTTCTTCTCAGAGCCTCTGCACTAGGCAGGTTGGTTCTGACTTCTACCTTGGTAGGTTGTTTTTGGAGCAGAGGGAGGTGATGAGCCAGAAACTTGCTTTCTTGGCTCCATTGCTCTACACAAAAGACAGAAGGAAGACAATCTGCTTTCTAGGTTGTGAAGAGTGTTCTCTGCTCTGGCAGGACAGATGGCTCCTACCCTGTTGAATCCACCCTGTACCTGTCCGATATCTTTGCATCTTGAGCCTCAACATTCTACCCCACAGGGACAGCCAGCTCAAAGCTTCCAGATTACCCACCAGGGTATTCTAATCTCTTCTGCTTCTTCACCGTACCATCCCACTGAGGAAGTCCCTAGGAAGAGAAGATGCAAAAGGAGGCACTTGGACTCTCCTCAAGAGTCAGTCACTGAAGATACTGATTTCAATTGAGAGAGGTCTATAAAATCACCACCTGATGACTTCTCATTTGGAGACCTTCTTGAGATACTTAAGCAGAAGGGTGGCTGACTGGCCCGTCTACCTCCTGGGCTCATTGATTTGGCCTCTAGGCAGGCGTGGAAGGAACCTGATTTTGTTGAGTCAGTCCCCAAAAGACAAGACTGAATTCTGGCTCCAACAGTAGGAAGGGAATTTTGGGGTAAGGTGGTGCCAGTAGAAGCCTGGCAGCTACAAAAAAATGAACTTGCTGAACAGAGTTCAACTGCCTATCCTCCTAACACAGAGTCTAGGGTGACTGACAGATTTGTGCTTATGTTTCAGTGACTTTTGCTGAACTATCTGGCACATTTTACGAGACTTCAGAGATTTGATTAAGGAGCTATCAAAATCTCTTTCTAGACCCGAAATTGCTGAGGCTAAGTTTTCAGTAGCCTGTCATTTGGCTGCCCTGCAAGTTATATCTAATTTGTCCATGAAGCTTATCTTGCACGCTGCAGAAGGCACCTCAGGGACCGGGGGTTCAAGTATTTCCATCAGGAGATATGCCTGGATGTGCCTGTGTGATTTGTGGAGCCCTTCAAGTTCTCATGCATCAATGCTCTTTTTGATGGTACTTATTTGTTTGGCCCCACAGTGAAGGACACACACTTCAGGTGTGAGAAAGACAGACCCTGTCTGCAGTGGGCATGTGTTTTTCAACCCCTCAAAGGACCTCTTTCAGGAATCAACAGAGATGTTGGAAAATGTGCTTCAAAAAGTCCCAGGGTCCTTTCCAAGACAGATTTGCAGATAGTTCCTGCACCAGAGAGCATGGCTATAAAAAAAGCCAATTGGGTGCAGGGGATTATTTGCAGAGGTTATATAATTATTTTCCCTACCTCCTCTTTAAGAGAATTTCCTGATTCTCTACCCAATCAGAGGAAAACAGTAGCACTAGAAATTCAAAAGCTGCTAATAGAGAGTCATCCATGAGGTCCCACAATACCAAATAGAATCTGGAACTTACTCAAGATTCTTTTTAGTGCCAAAGAAAATGGGGAACTGGAGACCAGTTTTGGATCTCGGTGTATTGAACAAGTCAGTTCAACACACACAAAGTTCCGGATGATCATGGTTCAGTCCGTTCTGCACTTTCTAGCCAAGGATCACTGGATGTGTTCGATAGACTTTCAGGATGCATAATATCACATACAAATGAACAGACAATCCAGAAAATACTTATGTTTCCATCTGAGAAACTGTTGCTACCAGTTCAGAGCACTGCCCTTTGGCCTCACAACAACCTCCAGGCTGTTCACCAAATGTATGGCAGTAGTAGCAGCTCACTTGAGACTGCAGGCACTCCGAGTGTTTCCATATTTAGACAACTGGCTCATTACCACCCTGATCAGGTATCAACTGATAGAAGCACATGATCAGGTGCAACAGACTTGTAATTTATGGTTATTCTGTGGTGTAAACAAAGTTCACTTAGACTCTACCCAGACATTAGAATTCATAGGGGTAGTGTTCAACACGGTATCTATGGTAGCTTCTCTTCTATCAGGAGTACAAACAATAAGGATGCAGGTCAGGAAAATAATTTGCAGTACCAGAATTTCAGCTTGCTTGATTCTGCAAGCCCTGGGATCAATGTCAGTGGCAATAATTTTAGTTCCTTTACCAAGATTCCAGGCGAGAATTCTGCAATGGATGCTAGCAACACAATGGTCGCTGCTTTCTCAGCCCATATCAGCGAAGATGAGGATAACTCCAGTATGAAAAAGGTATCTTTGCTGGTGGATGAGTCATAACGGGTATAACAAGGCCCTCCTTTCATCCTTCCTCAGCCCAAGGCTATAGTGAACATAGATGCATCCCAGGTTTGGGGGGGGGTATTTCCTGGGGAAAGCAGTCCACGGCACTTGGTCCCCTGAAGAGGCCAACTTGCATGTCAGTGTTTTTGGAGATGAGAGCAGAGCTTTTGGTGTTGCAGACATTCCAAGACATTCTTCCTCTCTGAACAATTGCAGTCCAGACAGAGAGCATGATAGTAGTTTGGTACATCAACAAACAAAAGGGAACCAGATCTTATCCCCTGAAGCCCTCCGAGTTTGGCAATGGGTGATATCTTCCAACTGCTTTCTAATAGCAGAGCATATTCTGCGTAAGTCCAGTGTGATAGACTAACTGAGCAGGTCCATCTTACTACTGAGCAGGTCCATCTTACTACCTCATGAGTGGTCTCTCAACAAGAAAGTGCCAGATATGATTTTCAGTCAGTGGGGCCAGCCTTGCTGTGATCTTTTTGCCTCTCCCCTAAACAACAAGTGCAGCAACTTTTTTGCCTTGATCTCCCCACTGGGGAATTACTGAGGGATGTTGTACTCCACGACTGCCCCTCCACAATCTTCTGTATGCTTACCCTCTGACCCCCCCATTCCCAAATACCTGTAGAAAATAGCTTGGTTGAAAAGCAAAGTCATCCTTTTTGCCCCTTACTGGACTTGGTAGATTTGGTTTCCCTTCCTTTGGCCTCACGTACAGTATCCACCTTGGATTCGGGATCCATTTCCAGACCTACTGTCCCACCTGACAGACCTGGATATCTCAATCCTCAAACTAACCGTCTGGTTTTGTTTGTTGGGCAGAGCAGAATCAGACTGATCTCTTCTCAGCTCCAATTTAATCTGTTCTGGAATTTTGGGCGAGTCTGTTTAATGAAGGTGCTAGCTCATCAGCTATTAATGGCCAACTAACAGCAGTCTCTTATTTTTCATGTTTGATTTCAAAATTCCTCGCTGGCTTCCTCTAAGCTGTGCAAAGCCTTCTTGAGAGGTACTCTCTGCTAAGACCCCACTCCACCATGGGATTTAAATTTGGTACTGCAAGCCTTAATTCATTCTCCCTTTGAACCAGCAGCTAAATGTGATCTTAAATTCCTGAGCTGGAAAGCTATATTTCTAGTTGCAATTACGTCTGCTAGAAGAATTTCAGAACTTCAAACATTATCTTCTGAGCCTCCATATTTGATTTTTTTTTTATAAGGATAGGGTAGTGTTACATACCAACACTTTCTTCCTTCGTAAGGTGGTGTCAGAATCCAACATCAACCAATCCATTAACTTGCCAGTATTCTTTCTTAAATTTGCAAATAAAAGTGAATATATGTTGCACTTATTTGGATGTCCATACACAATTACGTTTTTACTTGCACAGAACTGAAGAAATTAGAAAGACAGAATAGCTGTTGCACACTAAGTTGGGCAAATCAGTGGGTAACTCCAGCTAGATGCTTGATGGATTGTATTTCATTTGTCTATAACAAGTTGAATATTTCCTTACCAAAACCTTGAAAAGCTCATTCAACCAGATCTATGGCAACTTTCTTCTGTGTTCCAGTCTAAAGCTTCCATGGATGATGTGTGGCTGCAAGTTAGTTAAATCCTCATACTTTCATTACTCATTACAATGTAGATCTGGTCTTGAGGGTAAGAGCAGCATTTGGCTCAATCATACTCAAGAATATCCTTCCTTAGTGTACCCAGGATGTTAGGTAGCTAGGGACTCTGTGCCATTAGTTGAGGAATGAATGAAAATTAACATTCGATAAAGAAGTTGTGTAGATTGCCGCGGTAGTACGGCGGTAGCGTTGTTACCTCACAGCAAGCGGTTCTCCCGTTCGATTCTGTGATTGGCTTGGGAGTGCCTTCTGTGTGGAGTCTGCATATCCTCCCCCGCGGTTGGATAGCGTTCGAAAGACATGCATGTGTAAATGGGTGTGCCTTCGTTGAAGGTTGGGCGTTGAGCTGGCACCTCAGCGTTTCATAAAAATCTACTGCCAATCATTAGCGGACTGAAGTTCCGCTGTGGCGACACCTTACCGGGAAAAGCCGAAAGACAAACAACAACATAAAGAAGTTATGTACTCACTATGCTATTCCATTTGTGTTGTCCATTTTCATTATTCCTTAATTCACCACCCACCATATTTTTAATGACAGACTACTGGAGGAACAAGAGTCTTTAAGGACATGACTGTCCTTTGTGTTAAGCCCCAGTTATGGGATATATGTCTTTGTCAAGCAGCAAACAGGAACTGAAAGATGTTGGGGGTTAGTGTATTATTGGCAGAGAAGGAGCTCGAGGGTTTTTCCAAGCTAGTATAACTGCTGAGCCTGATCCGAGGATGGGATCTGAACCCATTAGTTGAGGAAAAATGAAAATGGACAACACGGATGTAACGTTATGGTGAGTACATAACTACCTTTTTTTTTTTTTAAATAAGGAACGGACCAAAAGATACAAGACAAATATCTGGACATTCTTTATCTGGATCGTTGAGAGGTATGTATATATGGTCCAAACACAGTACAGGATAGTGTATACAGTGCAGAGTATTGTGAAATCCCATTCTGTACCAAAGTTGTGTAAATAATCTGTAAAGTTATATGGACTGCCGTGTAAAACAACATTCAGGTGAAGTGTGTATATTGAATATGGACAACAGAAAAACAGGATCAAGGAAGAGTGATAAACCGAGTCAAAGGTAAATGTAGCTAAAATCCAAGAAAACACCAGATTCGAAAGCCAACAATATTTTAATAGTACAAAGCTTTCTGGATATTTTCCTTCATCACTGTTAAAATATATATTTAAAATAAAACACTCACATAAATATTAAATTCAAATCTTATCACAAGACACAGCCCCCAATCCAAAGTCAGACTCTGTTAAGCAGTATGTAGAATTTAAAGATGCATAGTAAAATAATATGCCTGAATTCAAAACATCCTAGAAACTAGGCATACTGTCAGAATCCTGTACAGTAACATCATAACTTACTACAAAATTTATTTCAGTTCCATTTTTTTTTTTTTTTTTTTCAAAATTGGTTTTGTACTGACAGCAGTATTAACACCTGGTTTACAGTTGGATTGTAGGCACAAAATCTATTCATATTCAATAGTTTATAGCCTACTATAAAAATCTCCCCCTCTAGGCTTTTCACTGGTATTTGAGTCACAGTATAACAGCAAAACACAGCACTGCAGGAACCAAAGACCCTTCTGTAGAAAATGTAAAAAATATTCAAACAAACGGCAGCAGGGTCACCACGACAAAAAACATAAAATATCCAAACGGCAGCAGGGTCACCATGACAAAGCATAAAATATTCAAACAGCAGCAGGGTCACCATGGCAAAAAGCATAAAATATCCAAAGAACAGCAGGGTCACCATGGCAGAAAGCATAATCTATCCAAAGAACAGCAGGGTCACCATGGCAAAAAGCATAACCTATCCAAAGAGCAGCAGGGTCAGCACGGCAAAAAGCATAACATATCCAAAGAGCAGCAGGGTCAGCACGGCAAAAAGCACAACATATCCAAAGAGCAGCAGGGTCAGCATGGCAAAAAGCATAAAATAAATTATTAGTAACAGGATAAGCGCTTTCAGAAAACAATTTCCTTCATCAGATCCTACTATTAACTGACATGCAGATAACTGGCTCTCTATCAGACGATCGAAATGCCATTTCCGCGAATACGAAATGATCAACACGTATTGTGCAAACTTCGTAAATGCCAAACATCCAAAACGGCGAAATCTGAAATAAGTGTTTTGGTTGGACCGCCTGCGGTATAGCTCCGTAAGGTAAGTGTGCGATAGGTATGGACCTTAGGGTAGGGTGCGGGTTTAAGGTAAGTATATAGATAGGTAATGTATGTAAGATTTAGTGTAGTGTTAGAAGTAGGGTTTTGTTAAATGTATTTATGTGTATTATTTATTTTGTTAGGGTATACCTCCGTAGGGGAAGTGTGCGGTAGTTATGGACCTTAGGGTTAGTGATGGGTTAAGGATAGTGCATACATAGTTGTGTATGTGGGGTTTAGTGTAGGGTTAGAAGTTGGGTTTTGGTGCTTTATTTTAGGGTTAGGAGTAGGGTTTGGTTAGTGTATGTATGTGGTTTATTTTGTTTCGGTAGGTAATATGTAGCGGGTGGTGGGGTTGGCCAACTATGACCGATGTTTTAAATTCTGCGATTTAGTGCATTCGGTCTATTCGAGGTTCGATTAATACATGCCACTCTTTTGGTATTCGCTGAAATGGATTTTCGTGGAACTGATATAGACCCCATATAACTATATATACTACTTTTAAAATGTCATACTAATTTATTAGAAGAATTTTGAAGAATTTTGCTGTTTTGTTATTACTAACCTGTTTACTAAATGTTTTATTGTTATGTATGTTGATTTTTATGTATGTATAAATTTTTTACTTCTGTGGAGTTTTTCTCCTCGGGCCTCTACTGAAAATGGAAATATCTCCAGCTAGACTAGCCCGGTCAACAAATGTAAAATAAAATGTAAAATAAAATAAAATCATAAGCCAATCAGCAAAATTCAAATGACCCATGCCATTTCCTGGTGAGTCCCTGTACAGCAGATGTCATTTCCTGATTACATCATAATACAGTCTCAGTACAAATAAAAATATGCATGTGTGAAAACACATACTAAAAAATTATAAAGTATGAGAGCATATAAAGGACATAACCATAACACAAAAATTGTGTGAAACTTCATAAATGTGTTTAACATAACCAGATCTCAGTCGGTGAGCTTTCAGCACAGGTTTTAAAGGAATAAAGGAATTTAAACCTGGCAGAACCTGTGCAAGTAGTTCTGCTATCTAATATGTTTCCCTGAACTCTGTGGCATTTTGCAAATCTCTACCCCTAATATTACTGTTAATGGTATTTATAACCATAAAGGAAAAGCTATGATCAGGGTTAAATGCTACATGTTGAGACAAGGCATTGTGTTCTAAACAGTTACGTGTAGCATATTGATGTTGTAAAATTAGTTGTTTAAATATCTGTTTCGTTTTGTCTACATAAAAACTAGTGCAATGGTTGCACTTAGCAATGTATATCACATTTCTAGTAGTGTATGTAGCATATCCTTCATAAAAATAATCCTTCTTTGTGAAAATTCTACTTACATTTTGGTAACATTGAACAGCTTATTTATCATGATTCCCAATGACATTGATTTGGACTTTGTCATTATAATGAGAGGTTCTGTTTTTTTAGAGAAGGAAGTTATGACATGTATTAGTTACTTGTTGACGATTATTCTGCACAACAGTGTTTTTTGTTTTAATGATGTGATATACCATCAGTGCAGGGATGTTGCCATAGGAACTCCTTGCGCCAACAGTTATGCGAATTTGGTCTTGGCAGAGTGGGAGCATGAATTTGTTATGGTAATAATCCATGGTGGGAGCAGGTATTTACTCTACTGCAGATTTGTTGATGAAGTGGTCTTTTTGTAGGGAGGTAGTGAACAACAGTTGCATGATTTTATAACCTGTTTGGAGTCTGCCACAAGTTTCTTGAGCTTTACCTCACATGTATTGAATTTTTAGATGTGAAGTTAGAATTAGATGCTGAAGGCAGGCTGGCCATGTCATTATTTCGCAAATCTAGCTGCAGGAATACCTTGCTGATTAGAGACTGCATCCACTCCACGCATGTTTTTCAAAACGTGGTCAAGAACCAAATTCTAAGAACTTCTATATTATGCAGTAGTGAAGAAAATTTTCTGTCACAGAAAGACAAAACCATCCAGAATGTGATAGAGCATGGTGATAAGAAGATATATGCAAGCACTGGAAATCTAGATGTTTTACACAGGAATAAGGGGAAACCGTGGTTCGCTGTTGGGCATGCCAACAATCAAAAAGGGGGGGGGGGCTTTCAGACCCTCATGTCAGGGTCCCACGCAGATTTAACTGTGACAGTAGATATATTTGTAACATTATACATAATTGGAAAATGTTTTTAGTGGATGAACAGATAGGGAATATAGTTGGTTCTGTACCTCGCTTTAGTTATAAGGGTAACAGTAACTTGAAAGATCTATACACGTAGTTTTAGATTCCCATCAGAAAAAAAATAAATATCCTTGTAAAAGATGCAAAGCATGTCTTTTTATAAATACTTTAAATTTTCACATCCAAGTTCACAGAATGATTATTTTTTATGGATGGGCATGTAAGGTCCTTATGAATTTTTGGTAACCTGTACAATACTTGGGTAACAGGGTATGCTATATTAAAATAAATAACTCAAGAGAAATATCATTAGATGACTGTAGGTCATAAGTAGACACATTCAGTCTGCATATAATGTTGGACAGATCTGCCCTATTGATTTTCATATAAGTAACTTCATCTTTCAAATCAAGCTCTGTTAGAAATGCTACATCTAAAGAAATCCCAATCCCTCCACACCACACACTCTAGAGACCTCAGCCTCGTTACGGCAATCAAAAAAACATGCTGGAAGGACAGGTTCGTAACCCAGAGACTGCCCATGCTATGGGATAGACTTCCCATACATGTCAAGCAGAGTACCTCACTGGCCCTCTTCAACAGAAATCTTGATGAGTGGATGGGAAATAGAAAATTCACCCCAGGTATCACTCCAGTGGTTTTACTCAACACTGGGCACTAAGGTCAGATGGCACAATGCCAGGGTAATCCTATGGGCTAGGCTTGTAAAGGCTCCAGGGCCATTTACCTAGTTAACACCTATAAACCTATAAAAAAGTCATTCATGAGAATCGGGTTATCATCCTTATCCAAGATGACTATGGCTCCATCCTTATCCACTTGTTTAATAAAAACATCTGTGTTTTCCCGCAATTTTACCAATGCATCATACACTTGCATTAAATTGTATCATCTAAATGTATCTCGCTGTTCATATACCTCACATAACTGTTTATAAATGTTGCAAAATATGGTAATTACTGGGGAGTAACGGGGATGAATTTACTTCATATTTGGCATACTTGAGTTTCCTTTGAACTATCTTTAACAATTTTAGATTTAAATTTCTAGAAAATAATTTTAAGTCAGTCAGTGCCTCTACAGTGGTGTCCATATGAGAAGGAATAATTGTAAGCTTCTGTTCAATACTGCATAGTCAGCTGGAGTCAGGACTAATCTGGATAAATTAATGACTACTTGCTTATTAACTGCAACTGATGTGTGGAGCGACTGCAAGTTTGCAGTCCATTGTATCTTTGTCCTCCTCTTCTTTTGGTCGTCCTCTCGAGGGGTCCCAACCCTGTATTTCCACCACCGCCTGAGGGTTGAACAGCACTAAAGTTTGTGGTTGCCGAAAATCCTCATCCTGGCTCATACCCCCCAGTAACTTCTAATACAGGTGTGCAAGTAGTGTAGCAGTTGATGCTGTATTGCTAGTAGTTACTAGAGCTTGTAGGGAGGGAGGCACTGACAACTTTGCATGTCCTACCTGATGGTTCATCCCATCACTGTTATCGCGCTCAGGTGCAATAAAGGTATACAAAGCATACATAGAACCTTCATGAGCTGATCTACTTTTATTTGCCAAAGGTTTCTTAGGCCATGGAAAAATATTCCCAGCTTTAAAATCATTAATGTGTCTGGATAATTTTAATTTCTTAACTGAATCCAGCCACCATTTGTAGGCATACAATCATTCCAACGTCCCATTGTAAATACAGGCATTGTCTTTAAAGGATAACAATGCCAGTAGTTTACTCTGCATTGTTATTTCATTTTGCAGATCTCTCTCAAAGTCAAGGGAACTATCCTGAAGGCTTTGTTGGCATTTCTGAGTCTGCTGTATTCTTGGATTATTGAACAGGGACACAAAGATAAATTTTAAGAATGAGCACAGGGAAAGAGGACAGATGAAACAATCAAATGTACAGCAGATGAGGGCATGTCAGTGGAAGACAGTTATAACAGCAACACCAATCACATATCAGTGTGGTACAGTAGGGACTGCACTTTCAAAAATGTGTATTTTATATGACTGGCACACAAGGTGACATAACAATGGGGAAGATGTCGGTCTGATACAACCATCCTTACATGAACAATGTAGAGGACATCTATCAGATGTTATATACAGTTGGGGTAGGGTGCATATTCTGAAGCTGTGCAAACTGATTTAGGTGAATGAGTAATCTCAGCAGAGGTATCCAGCAAGTGGGACACAGGTAAAGGCTCATGAACAACATTAAAAGAAGTGCGCATGATCTTGGACAATATTAGAATAATACCACCAGTAACCCCATGTCTCTGACATAACATATGTGATTTAGAGTGAACAGAGATGGTTCTGCACAAACACACTTGTACAACTGTTATGTCTGCACTAAAGTGTGTGACGGTCGTAATACACATGCACACTGCCCTGTCACTGTAACAGCTGGTAGAGGTATGAGGAGGGACACTGCTATATCTGTATGTGACATTATGATCAATACAAACTAGATAACTGGTGTGTGTGGATATATGGTACAATCAACACTGTCACAAATGTTACCCATGCCATTAATGTTAAACAGCTATGTATGTACTGTGAAAAGTCAATGGAACAAGTATCACACATGCATCTGGTGTAACAACTTGATGGGAGCTCCATACCGTCAGACGGTAATGTTTGATGCACAAAGAATACCTAGGTATGGCCAATAAGATGTGTGACAGGTCACTGTGGCAAAGGAGGTACACATCACTCCAAGATGTGTAGTGAGGTACATGGAGAATGCAATGTACTCAGTTATTGGTGTGATGAAAGCTGTGAACTGTCAAGGTGTTATGACCTGTGGTGTGAATGTTCTTCCCCTACTCAGTAATTGTGTTACATACAAGGGAGTATTCAGCACTGTGGCCACATGCTGGTGAATGTTCTTTATACCATTTATTTCCAGGGCACAGGTCACGTACCTGTTGGTCTGATTATAGGGTGTGATGTCTACATTATACTTGGATTGTGTGTTTGTTTTCCAAATATAACAAATCTCCCTGTGTTTTTGAGTCATTGTAAATGCTGTGGCAGCATTCTTTGGTGGGTGTTGATACTGTCTGTATTATAATAATATCTCATTTGGAGTCAATGATTGCCTACAATCTGTAGTCCTTCAGACAGCTGTTTGGACACAGGATGTGTATGTCATTTGTGATGTCTGTGACTTAAATAATGGATGGGAATGAGCCTAGCAGACAGCCCTGATGTACAGACCTGATCACTGGACCTGAGCTATAGGTCACTTTGCATATTTCAACATATTCAGATACATTGGTCACCCCACTTGGTGATTATAAGTGTTCATGGCCACATCTGACATTGTTGAGTGAATACCTCCGTGTGGAATTGTGTCAAATGCCTTGGGCTTGTCAAGTTCAAAAGGATGATAGCATTGTCATCATGCATGCCCTCAATGACCACTTTGAGGATATCTAACAGATGTAGCACAGATGTAGCAGACATGATATAGCATTAACAACTTACACAGGTCTGTTGCACACAATTGGAATATTGCTAGTGTCTATTTAGAAAAGGTCCATGATGACATGTTAGTCTACTTTACAGAATAAGGAGAGTCAGGATGTGTCTATACATGCATGCATTCATCGGATGCTGCCCCCCCCCCAACTCAGATGGATCCATGTTGATGTACGCCCTCCACACAGACTATGTTCCTGTAGAAGTTTTATTCAGCTGTGTCAGGAAGATGTATGTGCTGAGACATGTGATAGGTGATCATAGAAGGGCACTAGGCTAATGGTCACAGGCCCCTTACAAGCCTTGTCAAGTTCAATCAGTGTTTCCCAAGAGTGTCTAGTTCAAGCAGACACTAAAATTACTACCTATTGCCCCTGTTCAAGAGGGACACAGGTGTAAACCCCAGGGTGAATTTCCAGTTACCTATCCATTCATCCACATTATGCTTAAATAGGGCCAATGAGGGTATTTGTTTAAATAGGAAGTGTGTCCCAAACATGGGGCAACCTCTGTGAGACAGATTGTGGCGGCTGGTGACTTCATATCAAAGGGGGGCTGCAGGAGATAGCTGAATGGGTGGGGTCAATGGGAAGGGGTGTGGCCAACTAGAAAGGGGGAGGAGCTATGCTCAAAACCACAAAAACGAACTTTAATTAAATATGCTGCCAAACCCTCATTATGAGAGTCCAATTAAGACAAATGAAGTATAAAATAATAATAAAAATATTTCAATGCATTGGCTGCATGACAGCTTACTTAATATCTAGATGAAAACAAAAAGGTTGTGAGGCATGAAAAAATAAATTACTTTTTAAATACATTACTGGAATGCCAGTCAAAATCAAGTACAAGAAAAACAAGCAGCACTCAACTCAAACCGCTTCTCCTTGCACTGCAGTTCTAATTATAATTTATATTCAGCTTTATTAATGTACCAAGTAACATGCTGAAAGTAGCAATCTCTGTGATGCCCTCACTTGTAAAAAATGTTTCTTATCCAAAAAAAGACTTGCTGCCTGACAACTATCTACTTGTTTAATGGGGAAAACATAATCATAGTAAAAAATGAAAAGCAAACGAGAAACAAGTTCAAGATTGCTTAAAGGATTACTGTACAGGTTATAGACCACGCATGAATGGCATTCTGTTTAGTTTATGGGTAAAGCCCTCCGAGATCACTGGAAGTCTCCAACAAGTGTAATGAGCTTCTTAAAATAATGTAATCCTGTCCTTTATTACAAATACTGTCATATGCATTTCAATACTCAACGCTTATACATTATCTAGTTAAGTATTCTCTGCATGGCAACAACAGAAAGGCTTTCAATGTTGGCAATTCTTTAACAGTATGCTTTATTAAATCTTACTTGCATGTTATGATCTCAGACAAGCTTACCTCATGGTCATTAAAGCATTGCTACTTAAAACACCGCGCAACAGGCACTTTCTGAGTAATAAGCATAAATCAACAGTACAAAAATATGACAGAAACCAGACCATTCTGCAAAATCAAGAACAGATGAAAAGCTGCTGTAGTACTTGTGTCTACCTTGGATGGGGGGGATACCCTGCACATTTACACTGCATAACTGCTCCTTGCCTTGCTTGGACACGTCCAGAGTCGCTACATGGGGGAGTGGGGTGCAACAAGTATGCCACAATTGGAAATGTCTCTGGCTGACTGTGATGGCCCTGACACATTTGTCATACCTCTCAACCTCAGAGCAAGAAATCTGGACAAAGCCATACCTAGAAGTGGGACAAAGGCCCAAAAATAAGGACAATTTTTAAATATTGCTCTTATAAACTTAGAAAGATAATAGAATAGTAGGTCTTGCATTAGTATGAATTTTCTGAAGGATATGAAATCTGAAACTCAAATGTCTCATTATTTTCTAACTTCAGTCTTTAATGATTTACCACTAATTTGCCCCAAAAAACACAATTTTATGAAAAATGGACCAAAAATGTGATGCAAAAATATAAAATAGCCACACAATACAGCTGGGAACCTGTCAAAGAAGGGACACCTTTTTTAATATTAGTACTGCTAACTTGCGCCATTGACAAAATAAAAAAATCTACATGCATTTCTGAAATAAAAGTAATCTATAACTCTCATTATTACAGTTATTTCTTAATTGTAAACCCTCCATGTTTTCTTCCAAAATTGCTATTTTGCGGAGGCATTATTAGGGGAAGAGCAACATTTTGAGCCAAATTCGGCGACAGTTGAGAGGTTTGGCTATGCCTAATTCTATAAAGCAATTTATTTGCATGTACCTCTCAACCTGTTAATGCAATAAATCTGGACAAGGCCAAATATATTGGGGGACATATAAACAGTACTAAAAATTGCTCTTGTATAAACTAAGAGAGTTGGTAGAATAACTGGTCTTACTTTCGCATGCATTTTTCTGAAGGTTATGAAGTCTGAAACTCAGTGCGTCATTATATAGTGACTTCATTCCTAACTGATTTTCCAGAAAACCAAATTTTATGAGGAACAAACCAGAAATAAGCAAAAATCTATTCATTCTGTGAGAATTTGGACAGTTGGGAGGTATAGTTCAGCTGGGGCTGTCGGAGTTTGCCGCCCTTCCGCCTCACAAAATCATGGTCGAATGGAGCCCTCCCCCCCTGCAACCATTCCAATGATCCATTACTTGGCTATTTCACTCCATTTACCATAAACGCTAATGAGCGTACTGCTTTACTTCTATGATGATTTGGATTTCATTTGAAAGTTTTATTTTGCATTTTACAGCACAAACACTAAGACATCTGCTAAACAAAGCAATGCAGTCTCACAATGAAAACAGGCTTGGCATTAAAACATCTGTGCCCTTCAAACTCACATTCAGTGAAACGGCACTGAAACCCACATTCAAAGAAAATTTGCCAGTGGCAGGTAAAGATTAACTTTGGGCTGTTTTCAAATCATAGCCCCTTGCACATGAAACATACATGTGCTCTTTGATACACCTTCCTGATTGTACTAAATTATATTCCTTGTACAATACAGTACAGTTGTTAGATGACATTTTAAATTTATTGTTTTGAACATTTTTCCAGTAAACAATGAAACAAAATACATGCATCAATAACAAAACTACCCAATTCAGAACATTTCCATCATAAAAGTCTACTCGACCTTCTACAGTCCACCAGTATAAGTAAATGTGAACAATCTCTGAAGTAGTAAAAGTCATCTAAATAATTCCACATTAAAGAAATCTGTAACAATGAAGAGATTACTGCTAGCAAACAACTGTATATGTCATTGTTTATTCATCTACAAATAAAGTGCCTGTTGCCCTTGAGGAATAAATTGCCTATGTTGCATGCATTAAAAAAAAATGATAAGCTAGTAATATCGCAATAGGGACTGTATGGCAAACTGATAACAGGTTCATAGTTACTACTTTAGGTATCTTTGCCAAAAAGGACTGCAGCATCCACCCACTTTACAACATAGTACAGTATCAGTAATGTATCTGTCTACTGTGGGAGTAGAACCCACAGCCTTCTGCATCAAAAGCAAGTACACTACCTGTTGTGCTATTAACAATAAGCAGCACTAAAGTTTTGTTCCCCTGCAGCTCTCAGCTCCTTGTAAAATCTACTTGACACGCAGTTGTATCTCTGAACTTTGCAGCACAAGAAATCTAGAAAAAGCCGATATTTATTGGGGGGACAAAAGCCAAAAAACCAGGGACACATTTTAAACATTGCTTGTATAATGTTGGAAAGTTGCTAGAATAAAATGCTGTGTTACCACCATACATTTCACTGCCACGTCTTTAACCCAGGGGGCCCTGTGCAAAACAGTCAGAGAAACCTACCACTCTGCCAAATCAGCTGTTTTGTGAAAGACAGGAATACGAACTTAAATGGCTACCATTTAGTGAATTCAGTTCTCACCATAGCTCAACCTCTTGGCACAAAACACCTGAACAAAGTCAATAATGGGGGAATGCAGCCCCCAAACATATTCAGTGAATTCAGTTCTCACTATAGCTCTCAACCTCTTAGCAAAAAAACATGTGGACAATGCCAGTAATGGGGGGAATACAGCCCCCAAACATTCAATGAATTCAGTTCTCACTATAGCTCTCAACCTCTTAGCAAAAAAACATGTGGACAAAGCCAGTAATGGGGGGAATACAGCCCCCAAACATTCAATGAATTCAGTTCTCGCTATAGCTCTCAACCTCTTAGCAAAAAAACGTGGACAAAGCCAGTAATGGGGGGAATACAGCCCCCAAGCATTCAATGAATTCAGTTCTCACCATAGATAACTCTCAACCTTAGCACAAAATACCTGGACAAAGCCAATAATGGGGGAATACAGTCCCAAAAATAGAGACACATTTCAAATATCCATGTTATAAACTTAGACAATTGCTAGAATAAACAGTTGTGTGTTACCATATACTTTCTGTAGAATATGAAGTCTGAAATTCAAATGCCTGCTATTTTTAAACATTTAACCAAGAAACTAGTCTGACTTGGAACAAAAGACCATTTTCAGCAGAGCAGGGAGAAATGCCAGACGCATCTTTGTAAGATGGGAGGACATGCAGACACCACACAGAAGGCACCCCAGCCAAGAATCAAACCAGAGAACCTGCAGCTGTTAGGCAGCAATGCTACCAGTGCACCACAGACTTTGCAAGGAAAAATGTAGATACAGAAACCACAGATTTTATGAAGAACGGAACAAATATGAGGCAAACATCTGCAATTTTGTTTAGAAATGGTGGTGGATAGGGAATTCAGGTCCTTGCCACCTGTATCCAAGGTACAGGGTTCAAGCCTGAGTATCTCTACCCACCACCATTTGTTCTCTCTATAGTAACTGGGGCATTTTACACACACACACCAGTGATCATTCTCTGATTTACTGAAATGCAGGTGTACTGCTCTATTCTTTGCATAAACTGGATTTGACTCATCTGGCAGCATGAGTATATTCTCATATATCACCAATTAAAGATTCTCTGTGCTAAACATGATGCTTTTTTATAGGTTGCAAAAAAAATATTATTATGGGAAGTCTGGGGAGTATCTATTTATCATCTATCTATCTATCTATCTATCTATCTATCTATCTATCTATCTATCTATCTATCACAGAACATCTGCTGTGTCTGGCTATCTTCTTTGCAGTTTTTTCCTAGACCCCATCATGATCCATTCTGTCAAATAATAAGCATTTACCCAGATCTAAGACTACAGCCAGCTTTGTTGACATAAACTTAAATGAGTCCAAAACACTAAAATGTAAATATGATATGCATTTATGCTGGACCAAAGCACTAACTACTGCCAGAAAACTTTTTTGTTGTTCTCACATAACTATTTTAACTCTGTATGTACCATTTACCAATCAGACCATGGCATAGTGATATTCAGTGTTAAACACCCCACTTCAACTTTTGAGTAAACGTGAATTCATTGCTGGTCACGTCTGCATTCATTCCATTACAGTTGGTTAGTATAGGTTCAGTAATCTATGCATCGATGTATAATAAGTATTTAAAACAGAAGTGAGCAAAATAATCATTTTACAAGTATCAGCATGAATGAATCAGAAAAATATCCCACCACCTACTTCAAATCTGGTAATTACTATATGAAGAAAATACTACTGGACAATTTCCACTCTGTTTCTATTAATTTAGAAGGAATTCATTTATGATGACGAAAGAGTGAAGTTGAAGGAATGGCTTTAACCAAATAATTTCCAAAACTGTTCCTCTATGAACTTTTTTAGTGACTAAAACAGTTATGTTTAAGAAGTGTCCCTAGTGTTTATTGCTTCCCATCCACTGTTACTGGCTTTGTTTATTAATCCAGAAGGAGTTGAGAGTCATGGTAGACACATACACACAAAAACCACACACACACACGTCTCTACGAACGAAGCAATCCAGCGACCACCTTCCTCCTGAATGAATCGAATCCTGTATGTCTCAACAAACGAAGCAATCCAGCGACCACCTACATCCTGAATGAATCCAGCCAGCAACCAAACCCGCCTGCAAAACGGAACAATCCAGCGACCACTACCTCCTGACTGGAGAAATCCAACGACCAAACCCACCCGCGAAACGGAGCAATCCAGCCCGCGCAATATGTCCCGCGAGAGCAGCTCACCTCTCTCAGTCCTCATTGGGTCTTTCAGCTCACCTCTCTCCTCATTGGGTCTGCCTGCAGCTGAAGCAGTCCGGACCTCCTCTTTTGTGTGGTCATCACTGCACTGATTCCTGGGTGCACTTGCAGCAATGATTGCTGGGTACCTGTGTTTCTCTATCCGGACTGCTGATAAAGGCAGTCTGAAGTCTTCAAATGCCTCTGCGCATGCGTAGAGGAGTCGGGACTCGTGTTTTTTCAGTTTTGTTTTTTAGTTTTAAAGATTTTTTTTGTGTGTTTTTCTAGGTGGGAGGGCTGCAGTCCGATAGCACGAGCCACCCCTGGAGACAGATCTGTCTTTTCTGTTGATATAGAGTAAACCAAGTCCTATGCACGAGGGGATGCACGGTCCAAACCAAGTATGAAAGCTCCAAATAGACCAGCAAGGCAGCACAGAGTTCAATAGATTTATTAAATACTGATGAATATAACAAACTAGTTTCGGCCAACAGCCTTCTTCAGTGTAAAACAGTATAATCAAGTTCATTTGAGTCATCCTTTAAATACATATCAAGAGCCAATCAACGGTTGAGCTCATGAATATTAATAAATTTAAAACATATTGGTAAAATATGTTTTAAGGCACTTAAAGTAAATCATATACATATACAATGAAAATTGATATAAATACTCAGGTGAGGTCCATCCATAACAGGAAAAATATCCACCAAGTGAATACATGAGGTTAAACCAATTATTAGTATATTCTAACATGTCCATCTGACAATATATTCATACTTATTGTCTGTTTTCACAATCCCATATTGGATAAACCACTATCACATGCTGTTGAGCAGTTCTTGGTTAAAGACACCATAGGTAAAAATATCAAATACTGATGTTCAAAAGGACTCAAACATGCTATGTCATAAGGGAGCATATGTTTGACCGATTGAGTTATATATATATACTGATGTATATATATAGAGATTGGTAGTGGGCAAAACAAATGATAAACATAGAGCACAAAGTAGATCGACAATAATGAGGATAACAGCCTGAACATGAAGGCTTACACATTTCTTCAAAATAGACATTAAAGCTATTGTATATCCGTCCATAACAAGAGAGAAGACCACCAAATAAATACAAGAAATAAGGCAAATTATTAGTATATTCTAACATGTCCATCTGGCAATGTATTCATACTTGGAATCTAATTTAATCATCCCATATTGGATAGAACACTATCATGTGCTGTTGAGCAGTTTTTAGTTAACGACCCCATGGCTAGTACATATCAAGTATAGATATTCAAAGGATTCCTGCATGCTATATCATAAGGAGCATATGTTTAACAGGTTAGGTTGTATGTACGTACATATGTATATAGGTAAGTTATTGAACATAACTTATAATAGACATGGAGCACAATGTAAAAATTAGATCGACAATAATGAAAACAACAGCCTAAACATAAAGGCTTGCACATTCCTTCCAAAAAGTGATTAAGGCTATTGTATCTCTAGTACATATATGGAAATGGCACCAACATAGTGTATCAAAAAAGGGAAAATATTTGAAAATGGATTACATATACACAATTGTATATATATATATGCAGTAGAATAACAAGTATTCCACAACATAAGACGATATAACCAACCGTCAATAGTATGAGTAAGACCCTCAACATGAGGCTAAACTTCCGAAACAAAAAGAAGAAAAAAAAAAAAAAAAAAAAAAAAGAAAAAAAGTGACAATGCATCTAATTTCAAATGACATTATGCTAACAAATATAAATGCTCAGTCACCTAGCTAGCAAATTAAGTACCTCTCATTCGTGCTCCCACAAAAGAGAAATTTTTCCTAACTACACTTGGCATCACATATCATACATAGTATTACAAGATAGCCCATATGACTTAATATCTAAACACCCTGTTCAATATTGAACCAGAGTGTTTTGACATTCCTAATCCATATGCTTAAAGACATATAGATAGGAGACAAATAGAAATCCACCACTTAGTGTCCTATTGTTCAATGTACTAATACAAACTCAATATATTCCCTACAAATGATCATTTAATCCCGGGTGAAATAAAGCCCCCAGTGTAATAATCCAATGTTTCTCTTTTCGATCCAGTAGCCCATGCCAACCTTGTTTGTTTGTTCTGTCTCCAGAAATACGGTCAATGACCATAAAAGTGAACCTCGCTTGAGAATGTTTTAATGTGTGTTGATATAGGGCACTGGTCTCCTTATGGTTTTTTATATCACTGCGATGTTCGTTCATTCTAAATCTTAAGGCTCTGGAAGTTTGTCCAACATAAAATCTCCCACAGTAACATGAAGCCAGGTACACCACCCAGTCGCTACTGCAGTTTCCAAAGATCCAGAAGGAGTTGAGAGTCATGGTAGACACATACACACAAAAACCACACACACACACGTCTCTACGAACGAAGCAATCCAGCGACCACCTTCCTCCTGAATGAATCGAATCCTGTATGTCTCAACAAACGAAGCAATCCAGCGACCACCTACATCCTGAATGAATCCAGCCAGCAACCAAACCCGCCTGCAAAACGGAACAATCCAGCGACCACTACCTCCTGACTGGAGAAATCCAACGACCAAACCCACCCGCGAAACGGAGCAATCCAGCCCGCGCAATATGTCCCGCGAGAGCAGCTCACCTCTCTCAGTCCTCATTGGGTCTTTCAGCTCACCTCTCTCCTCATTGGGTCTGCCTGCAGCTGAAGCAGTCCGGACCTCCTCTTTTGTGTGGTCATCACTGCACTGATTCCTGGGTGCACTTGCAGCAATGATTGCTGGGTACCTGTGTTTCTCTATCCGGGCTGCTGATAAAGGCAGTCTGAAGTCTTCAAATGCCTCTGCGCATGCGTAGAGGAGTCGGGACTCGTGTTTTTTCAGTTTTGTTTTTTAGTTTTAAAGATTTTTTTTGTGTGTTTTTCTAGGTGGGAGGGCTGCAGTCCGATAACACGAGCCACCCCTGGAGACAGATCTGTCTTTTCTGTTGATATCACATTCCAGGTTAAGATAATTTGGGTGAGTGACCTGTGTGCCATTTGATTTACAAATATGCAGCATTTCCATTAAAGCTGGCTCAGAGATTGCTCTGTAGGCAGGGCACAGGTCGCCTCTGAGCAGTCTGTATGACACAGAGCAAAGTGAAAATGATTTCAATCTGTCCACATAAGACAGATCTTGAAGACCCTAAATTTTCGTTGTAAGGGACCTTTGTGGTCTTTTCAGTTGTTGCAGGTATTTAGAAAGGAACATACTAATGGGGCATTGTACTCTCTTGTTGGGCTGATGAGGGAAGAGTACAGGGGGCTTATAACCTTTTTTTCTGGAGGCAATACCTTTACTTTTGAGATGAGCAATATAAAATGCCCTTCTTACCATTGTGGAGACATGGTGATCAAAGTTAAGGTTGCTGTCAACCTGTGTGCCCAGATCTCTCACCACTGATTGTGTGCTTAGGGCATTGCTGTTGGTGTGATAGTTTACAGGAACATCACCCTTGCCAAAGGGGATGATGATGCATTTTTTTTGCATTAAGTTTAAGACCATGACTTTGGCACCAGTCATTACTCTGTGTAGGACCTTCCTATGGAATCTTGACATCGCTAGAGGTTTTAGTGATTGCTCCCAGTTTGCAGTCATCAGCAAACTTTGTCATTCACAGTCCTTTAGCTTTAGCCTGTACTTCAGTGAAGTAGATTCCAAACAGTAGGGGGCATAGAACTGAACCCTGTGGAACACCATGGATTGCAGGTCTGCTGGAGGAGGTGGAGTCCCCTATTTTGACCTTATGTGTTTGATCAGTGAGACAGTTTCCAACCCACCTGACAGTTTATGGGTTGATACCCAGGTAGGTGAGATGATCAATGATGCCTGAGTGGGGAATTGTGTCAAAGGCCTTGCCTAAGTCTAGGTAGGCTGCATGTACAGATTTGCCCTCATCTAGGGCTTTGGTGACTGTCTCAGAGAAGTCCATCAAGTTTAACAGGCATGCTCTCCCCTTGACAATGCCAAAATGGATGGGATCGAGTATTTGGAGATTTACTATATCTTTGTTAATAAGATCAATGATGATTTGTTCCATGGCCTTGCAGATAAAGCTGGGCAGGCTATTAGATTTGTAATTCTCAGGGTCCGTGGATGCACCCCCTTTGTACAAAGGGATGACGGTTGCTGTTATCCATTCCACTGGGACAGAGACAGTGTTTAGGCTGTGATTGAAAAGTATGCCCAGTGGTGATGCTAATTCCTGTTTTAACCCATATAGAACACAGCCCAGAATGTTGTCAGGTCCTATAGAGGCTGTGTTTTGGCCTTGGAGAGGGCATTTAAGACCTGCGCGTCAGCGATACTAGGTTGGGGACAGGTGTTAGGAATGCTTTGGGGTATATGAGGCAGGGACAGGGGAGTGAAGGTTCTAGTAAACCTGCTGGCTGACAGGTGATGTCATAGCCCATTGATTCTGTGTGATAGGCCCGGATGAAGGTAAGACCATGCATACTGGCTATCGTGATCTGGCCTAGGGATTAGAAACAATCCCCCATGCAGGTATCATTGCGAAACTCTTCCAGCTGGGGATTAACCCTTCCATCACTAGATGGGTAACCAATTGGCTCACTGACAGAACACATACAGTGAAAGTTGGTGAATCAACCTGTACCAGTAGTGCTGTCATAGTTGGCATACCCTAGGGATCTGTACTTGGCCCTTTACTGTTTGGAATATATTTATCAACAGTTCAGGTTAAAGTATACGGCCTTTGGCTTACTGTGTTTGCTGATTCTTGCATATTGGGTTCAATCATTGAATTCACCTACAATAACATACTACAGGAAGGGCTAACACAGACAAATGATTGGTGACAAAGCCATATGGTTATAAATAAATGTAAAAATGTCTTTATTTTGTCCTGAAAATGGAATACCTAGCTAATTACAGCATTGACAACAGTCTCGGTGTGCTGAAACCCAGTGATGCAAAAACTGAAAACACAAGTAGATAGCAATCTGAACTTCGACCACCAAGTGTCGACACTGGTATTGAAAGCCTATGTTGTGCACATCTTAAGTCATGCCATCGTATTCAGATCTGAGGATTATATTACAGCAGTGTACTCAAACCTCGTCAGAACACTCATAAGAGTATAATGCTCTCTTTTGCATGTACCTCTCCAGACACGTGCTGCAGCTGGAGAGACCATGGGGGTTTCTTTTGAAGAAAACGGTTTACTATCAAAATGTCAAGGTGACTTACCTTGACAGTGAGAAGAGCAAACACGGAGTGGCAGAGAGGCAAAACTGCAAACATAATTCCTTTCGACTTTGAAACGTCTATATGGAGACTGTGTTCACAGTTTGGAGTGTTGGTATTTTGAAGTGCATTGCACTACAGTGGGGATCAGGAAAATTACCCTTTTCCTCACTGTAGTGTGATCTTGGAATTAGAATATATAAGTAGTGGGGGGGGGGGTGCAGGGATGCT
Source organism: Protopterus annectens (assembly GCF_019279795.1). Lineage (NCBI taxonomy): Eukaryota > Metazoa > Chordata > Ceratodontiformes > Protopteridae > Protopterus > Protopterus annectens. The sequence goes on along the minus strand of NC_056743.1, from coordinate 410,351,515 downwards.
TTCCCCCTGCAAAACAGTAGGAAATTTTCTGCCTCGTAGCGGATTTTTTTTTCTTGTTGATGAGCGGTCAAATGTTGTTTGTTTCTTTTGAAAGAATCAACATTCTAAGCAGTCAACGTGATGCTTTGTTGTTCTGGGTCGGGGATGTGAATGGTTGAGATAAGTCACTTCGACATTTTGATAGTAAACCAAAGAAAACACAGGGCCTAGAAAACATTCCACGATGTATGTGAATAGACTGAAAGCCATTTTACTGTAATCTGTATCTTATAGGATGAAGTGACTTCTGCATGGCCTCCTGGCCAGTCTCTGACCCTGCACTGGTGGGAATAATGCATATCCACAAATCAGATATAGCTGATGCCATCAGCAGTGTCTAGTGAGGAGAATATGGTAAGTGTCCCACATGCTGGTGTAAAAGGCTGTCTGTAATGTCAAGCAAGTGTACAAAGACATGTGTGCACACACACACACACACACCAGTTGACTGCAGTAATAACAGAATACCTACTTGTTTAAGTATACAGAATACAGAACTCAAGCTCCACAGCTCAAGTCTGACTTTTACAACGCTGCAGGACAGCTTACAGTGGATGACATCAGCAGTGGATGTCGAAGAGAAGATGTTGGGAGGCCTGCATAGTTTTATAGGTTCACAGGAGATTACTAGGCTAATGGCCCTTATGGCCTTTACAAGCCTAGCTCTTTAAAAACGCAAGTACCCTTATTGAGCATAGTTAGATGGTCACTGTTAGCAGAGGGATTTTGTGATCAGCCCCTCTCCAACATAGGTGCCACCCCTGGGATGAATTTATGATCACTCATTCAGTTGTTAAGGTTACACTTGAATAGGGTTATTGAGGAGCACTGCTTCACGTGCAGTGGGAGCCTGTTTCAGAGGAATAGCAATTGCTGGGAGATGCATCTGTCCCTCTACCATGTCACAGGCTAAGTTGAGATCCCTGGAGCAACATGTTATTGTCCCATTTGATTTGCAGATGTAAAGCATTTCCAGCAGGGCAAGGTCTGAGACTGTTCTGTGGTTCTGCAGTTGCTGCAGGTGTCTGATGAGGTACATATAGAAGGGAGCCTTGGGCTTAGTTAGTGGTCATAAAAGGGTCCAGTACAGTGGAGCTATGACCTCCCTGGTCTTGGATGTAATGCCCTTATTTATGAGGTGAGCAATGTAAACTGTGTGTCTTACTACTATGGACACACACTGATCGAAGTTTAGATTGCTGTCAACCTGTGTTCCCAAGTCTTGCACCACTAAGTTTGAGGTTAGAGTGGTGCTATGTATATCATAATTAGCAGGAGTACTTCTTTGTCATAGTGCACAATGAGGCATTTTTTTATGTTAAGTTTCAGTGTCTGCATTAGCCCTTTCTATAATTTGTTAACATCGTTTGGACTATGTATGATTGTGCCCAGTTGACAGTCATCCGCAAACGTGGTAAGCCACAGACCTCCCACCTTTGCCTACACTTCAGAGAAATAGTTTCCAAACAGTAGAGGGCTCACACAGATCTTGTGGTACTCCATTGGTAATTGGTCTACTGATGGAGGTGGACTCCTTAACTTTGACAGTGTGGGTTCTGTCAGTGAGCCAGTTGGTTATCCATGTAGTAATGTATGGGTTAATCCCCAGATGGGAGATTTTCTTTATGGTACCTGAATGCGGGATTGTGTCAAAAGCCTTGGCTAAATCAACATAGGCAGTATGTCCTTTTTCCCTTATCCGTGGATTTGGGAACATTATCAAAGAAGTCCACTAGGTTTATATGTCCTTTTTCCCTCATCCATGACTTTGGGAACATTGTCAAAGAAGTCCACTAGGTTTAATAAGCAAGATCTACACTTGACAAAACCAAACGGGTCAAGAGTGCTTAAGCTCACTTGTGTCCCTGTGGCTAAGATCAGTGATGATTCTTTCCATAGCCTTGCAGTTAAGGCTGCTTAGGCTTATGGATCAATAGTTCCCAGTGTCAGTTGATGGATGTGTAGGCATGTTCAACTGTGAAGATAGATCTAGTTCTGCATGTTACCAGATTGATGTGCATTGCATATCACACATTTGATGTTGATATTAATTTATGTAGTGTAGTTGATATATTTGTGAACAAGTACTACTACACCAAGGTTGCAGTGCATGGGGAGAGGCAACACATGGCTGCATTGTAAATATGTGCCATATTGTTAGATAGGGCCTTCGTTTTATGTTTCCACATGAAGTTTCATGGCATAAAGAGTAAATGGACAATAATCCGCAGTAAGTTAATAGTGACTTGGGTTTGTGCAACAGTTGGCAAAGTGTTTGTGCATGCAAAGTACACATTTCCATTACATTCCTTGTTTGCACGTAGTTAAGCAGTGCAAAAATGCGAGATGCATTGCTAAAAGTCTGAGAGTTAGTATTAAGTCTATGAAACATACCTGCTGCTCAGCTGAATCTGTGGCAGCAGGTGTAAATACATTAATATATTTATTTTTGAGCCCAGATGATACTAGGTTTGAATCCAGTTGTATCTAATACATGTGATGTTGTCAATCTTCATTTACCCTTGACTTATGGGACTCTATTCCAAGTCTAAGAACTGGCTCGGCTGTTACAGCAGCTCATGTGGACCAAAAAACTCCGGAGCCAATTGCCTATACAGAATGCCTCTCGCTAAATTTCTTCAGGTCTTGTTTACCACTCTTTTCAGTAAGACGCATCAGCCGAACTCTCCTTGAGCTAAGTGCAAATTTTATTATTTCTTCTAATGCTATTAAAGAATTTCTAAAACCTTTGTCCTCTTACCCAGTTAGCTTTACTTGTATCCTTTTCCATTAGTTTTTCTCGTAATCTTTATTTCTTCTTTGAGTGAATGTACTATACCCTTCTTCCTCTTTACCATGCAGTATCTGTCTTACCATTTCTGGTAGTACTATCCCTTCTACCTCTGGTGGTTTTCGGCTTACCGTTGTTGGTAGCCCTGCCCACTTTTTTCTCTTCTGTGTGTGTGGCTTTGTAGCATGAGTGTTTCTGCCATTGATCCTTTTTCCCAGTCAACATGGCAGATGAGAGCAAGGGTACAACTAGTTTCAAACAATGTTCTGGTTGTGGCAGAAAAATGCCAAATTCAGATGGACATTCTTCTTGTGTTTATTGCTAGAGTCCAGTGCATTTACAACAGCATGATATTTGTTAAGCTTTTAGTCACTGGGCCCTTGTAGACAGGAAAAATAGTTATTTTAAAAGGTCTGATAAAAACGCCCTTTGAGGAGGCCTTGCCTTTTCAGCCTAGAACAGCAAAAGCCGAGGTGTCTTCTCCATCATCATCCTCTTCCCCTTCCTCAAAGACTAAGCATGCTAAAAAGAGGGGTCTCTCGGTACCAGAGTCCCCTTCGGCTCCATCATATAAGAGAGCTAAACCTTCGGCTCCTTCAACTTCTATGGAACCAAAGGTGGATACCAAAAAAACCTATGGAACAGTCTCCCTTGGTTCCAGTCGTAGTGACTACTTCAGTACCATCCACCTTGGGGTCGACCTTTCAAGTCACCTCTCCTTCCTCAGTGCCAGTTACGGTGCAGACAGTATTTTTGGAACCAACTCCCTCCCCACCACCATTAGCCCAGGAACCATGATTTCTTTTGGTTCCTAGAACTAGGTATTCTCCATCAATAGACCCCTTTGTGGGGCAACTGCCAAGTCCCTTTTTAGAGAGGCCAGAATCTTCTTCAGCCTTTTCCGTCCATTCTCAAGTCTGATAGATGTCAACGTTGTGAAGTTGGTGGGTCAGTTCTTCATGGCAAGGGATCTTTTCACTTCTCCCCAGGCTTCGCTCCCTCTGGAGATGGGCCATTTTTTCCAGACTCCCCCATATGTTCCTCATCTAACCACCACTGTGGTTTTAGAGACCACTGCTCTTACTCCCCAGTTCTGGCTGTATTGGTGCCAACAGCTCTCATGTCTTTGGTCCCAATCCCTGCCCTGAGTTCCTCTGCTTCTTCAAGACCCATAGACTCCCAGGGTCATAGCTCCACGATGCTGTTTGTGGGCTCTTCCTCAGCTTAGACCTTGATGGCAGTTTCCTCGGAGCAGGATGGTACCATGGTCCCGAGGTTGTCCTTCCTGGTTCTGGGCTTCGTCCTTCTTTTGGGGGACCTGCCTTTCAAGTTATGGAGAGGGCCTTGGCCTCTGCAGGCTCCTAGCTGGTTTCTCCCCCATCAGAGCTTTTTCCTGGGATTGCCTATAGTCCAGAGCTTCCACCACCTTCCATGCTCAGACAGCAAGCACCGAAGCTGCAGTACACCGGACAGGGCCTTGCGTCTTCGATTCCTCCACAGAAGTTCCCACTGAGTAGGTTCCTCAGAAGAGGTTGTGTAAGAGGAATCACCTTGATTTCCTAAAGAAATCTATCACAGATGACACTGATTTCGATGATGGGGAGGTTTCCCCAGTCACCCCCAGATGACTTCTCCTTTGGAGACATTTTTGAAATGTTAAAACAGAGGGGTGGCTGGAAGCCCAAAGACCCATCCTCAAAGGAGTCTGTGTACTTGCAAGCCTTCAGTGCTCACCCATCTACCTCTTGGGTGACCGCAACGGCTGACTATATTATTAAACTGATCACCCAGTGGGCATGGAAGGCCCCTGATTCCATAGCACCAATCTCCAAGAGACTAGATAGAATCCTTTCAGCTCCAGGAAACCTCTATATTTGAGTTTTCATCAGCACTGGGCCAAAGGTTTAGTAATAGATGCAGTGGTAGTTTTGTGACATCCACCAAGAAGGAACTAGCAGAAGAAAGTTCCACTGTTCATTCCCCTAACCAAGAGTCTAGGGTGATTGACATATTTGGGAAGTGGGTCTACGCTTCTTCAACCTTTGCCTTGTGATTGTTGAACTTCATGTCACACTTCTTCAATAGACTTCAGAGGGATCTGATCAGGGAGCTCTCAGATACTCACAGGAGCTGTGTCTGATGAGGTACAGGATAAAGAAGCCTCCCAGCTTGCCACCCTGAAGTGTATCTCTAACTCTTCCATGAGGTTTATTGCACATGCAGCCGAAGGGACGAATAGGGAAGCTTGTTCAGGTGTAGCCATAAGGAGGCATGCATGGATGTGCTTGTGTAAGTTTGTGGAGCCATTCAAGTCTTCATTTATCAGTGCTCCATTTGATTGATCTTCTTTTTTTGGCCCCAAAGTTAAAGATACCTTAGCCAGCTGTGAAAAGGATGGAAAAACCCTATCTGCCATGAGGGTACCTTTTTCCACTCCCCAGCACTCCTGTTCCAGGAACCAGAGAAGCGGGGAAAATATGGTTCAAGGAAACCCAAGGCCCTTTCCAGGACACATGTGGTAATGACTCCCCTTGGGGCAGAGGGGAGAGCTATATTGCAAGACGCTGACCATGCAGCAGAGGTGGCCTGCAAAATCAGGGTTCCAGAGATTTCTTCAAAGGGAAACCTTACCAGTGGTCCTGAAGGGAAGCCTGATCTCTTGCCTTTGGAGGCAGTCAGGGGGAGATTATCATTGCCCCCACTAGCCTGGCAAAAAATAATCACAGATGCTTGGGTGCTAAGGATCATTACTGGAGGTTACTGTATTCCATTTGACCTTACCCCAAAAACAAGGAGAAGGATCCCCAGTGTTCCACCCAATCAGAGGTGTCAGGCAGCTCTGGAAATTCAAAAGCTGCTAGAAAAGAATCATCCAAGACATCACACCAGACCGGATAGGATCTGGATTCTACTCAAGGTTCTTTTTGGTGCCAAAAAAGACAGAGGACTGGAGACCAGTTTTGAACAAGTTGCTCAACAGACAAAATTCCACATGGTCACGGTTCAGTCTATTCTCCACTTCTTAGGAAAAGATGATTGAATGTGCTCTGTAGACCTCCAGGACACATATTTCCACATAAAATGGACAAGCGCTCCAGGAGGTTCGTCCACTTCTGGTTGGGATCCAGTCATTATCAGCTCTGCGCTCTGCCTTTCAGTCTCACCACAGCCCCCGAGTGTTCACCAAATATATGGTAGCAGTAGCAGCTCACCTAAGACTGCATAGATTCAGAGTATTTCTATATCTGAACGACTGACTCTTTACCACCCCCACCGGACAGCTACTCGAACAGACAAGAGATTTCACCATACACATTTGCTCTTGTCTAGGTGTAATGGTGAATCTCGCCAAATCTCAACTAAGTCTGACCCAACAATTGGAGTTCATAGGAGCCTGCCTGAGTGTGACCTCTTGCATAGCCTCCCTTCCTACTCAAACTGCAGAAAATAAGATCACCGGTAGACATTCTGTCCAGTGACTGTGTTCAGCATTACTAGTTCTACAGACACTAGCATCTGTGGCAGTGGCCATCACATTAGTACTGCTAGCAAGGTCCCACATGAGAGCACTACAGTGGCTTCTGTCCTCCCAGTGGTTTGTCCTCAGTAATACTCTGACTCACTCCATCCGAATTACCAATCATTGCAAGAAGGATTTATCTTGGTGGATGGAATCAGAAGACATTCTTTTGGGCCAACCATTTGTTTCACCCTATCCCCAGGCCATAGTGACCATGGATGCCTCCAGATTGGGTGGGGTGGGATGGGGGGGCATTTTCAGGGATGGACTGTCCAAGGCATTTGGTCCCTGACAGAGGCCAACCTGCATATCAGTGTTCTGGAACTGAGGGCAGTGCTATTAGTGTTGCAAGCCTTTCAAACTGTCCTCCTTCTAGGAACAATTGCATTTCAGTCACATTATGTTAGTAGTCTGTTACATCAGCAAAAGGCAGAACCAAGTCTTACTCCTGTGTTGAGAAGTCTTCAGACCACTTTCTGGTAACCGCACATATTCCAGAGAGCTGGAACATGATAGCAGACAAATTGAGCAGATGCAGCGTCCTGCATCATGAGTCACCTCTCAATCCCAGAATGATGAAGGAGATTTTCCATTGCTGGGGCCAACGTTGCTGTGACCTGTTTGCATCCCCCCAGAACAACAAGTGCAGCAGCTACTTTGACCTAATACCTCCTCAGGAGGAGACCCCAAGAGATGCTCTACTTCACGATTGACCCTCAGGACTACTCTATGCCCCCCCCCGTTTATTCCTTCTTCTTAAAGAAGGCCATAAGGTTGTGGAGCAAGGTGATTCTCATTATCCCATTTTGGCCTCTAAGTCTGGTTCTCCTTTCTTTGGCCTTACCTACTTCGATGTCCATGGACTCTGGACTTGGGTCCAGATCTTCTGTCCCATCCTCAGAGCCTAGTTCACCCCAACCTGAAAAACCTCAGGCTTACAGCTTGGTTGCTCCAGTTCCATTGATTGCCAGGTGAAATAACTTGTATTCCCCAGTTTGAAAAAATTTAGCTAGTTTCCCATAAACTTCCACAAGGAGACTGTACGTTAGCAAATGAAAAAGATTTTCCTTATGGGCACACAATAATAAATTTTATTCTTTCTCTGTATCAGTTGAAGAGGTTTTGCAATTTTTGTCTACACTCTTCGAACAAGGAGCATTGTCTTCTTCTATCGGAGTTCAGCTTACTGGTATCTCTAATTTCCTTAACGGCTTTGAAGGACAGTCTTTAATTTCACATAGTCTGTGCAAGGTTTTTCTAAAGGAAACCTTAAGGTTAAAGCATCCTTATAGGAACCCCTGTTCCTTGAGATCTTACTATGGTTTTTCAGATCTTGGTCCAATCTCCCTTAGAGCTGGCGGCTACCTGTGATTTGAAATTTTCTTTCATGGAAGACCATTTTCTTAATGGCCATTACATCCGCTAAGAGGATTTCAGAGATTCATGCGTTATCCTCAAAACCTCTATATTTGAGTTTTCATAAAGACAGGGTATTGCTAAGAACCATTTTCTTTCAACGATCGTATCTGAAACTAACAGTCAGTCCATTGAATTGCCCGTATTCTTCCCTAATTTTCTAACAAGGGAGAATACTGCTTACATTTATTAGATGTGCACAGACCATTGCTGTTATATTTGAACTAAAGATTTCAGAAAGTCAGACCAGTTATTTGTTTCCTTTTCAGGTCCTTCTATGGATAAACCAGTTTCAAAGGTCACATTGTCTAAGTGGTTAAAAGAATGCATTATCTTTTAACTACAACAAGAAAAACCTCCAATTGACAGCTCCAGTTAAAACACACTCCTCAAGGACTATAGCTACGTCTGCTGTTTTCCACTCCAAGGCTTCCATGGACGACGTGCAGCTGCGATGTGGGCTTCTCCACATACCTTTATTACTCATTACAAAGTGGATCTGGTCTATAGGAGAAGAATTATTTGATTCTATGATGCTCGGGAATATCCTTCCATAAGGCCCCCCAAGATACAAGGTAACTATGTCAAGGATAAATGAAGATTGACAGCATCAGATAAAGAAGTCATGAACTTACCGTAGTGTTTCATCTGTGTTATTGATCTTCATTTATTCTTGACACCCCATCCTTCAGACTCCTTGAGGAACGAATCTTAGTCCAGGTTATTTGTTTCTTCATATATGACCTTCGACATAGCCTCGTCAGTTGTTATATTGTTACCTTTCCTGGTCTTTCCTTATAGCTGCAAATGTGATCTGAGGTAATTTAGAGAGAGGCATTCTAGATAGGAATTTGGCTCAGGAATTTTTCATCTGCACGAGCTGTTGTAACTGCCGAGCCTGTTCCTAGACTAGGAACGAGAGTCCCATACGTCAAGTTTAACAGAAGATCGGCAACACAGATGGAGCATTGTGGTAAGTTCATAACTTCTTTTTTTAAATTAAACAGTGATAATGCAATGACATTAAGTCTGTATAGTACATGTGTTGCTGTGTGTTGGCATAATGCAGTGGGGTTAGGCGGTATTGCATAGAGGTAAATGCAGCATTGTAGAGCTGTTTACTGTCACTTGGCATTGGTGCACAATGCCAAACTCTGAGCAAATGTGAAGGCCAAAACTGAAGGATCCGTTGCTTTTACTGGTACTTGTGTGTTTTGTCTGATTCTATTTTTTGACCAGATTATAGGTGTTAAAAAGAGGTAGATAGGAAAGTGGTGAAATGGGGAGCAAGCAGGGGGAAGAACAAAGGGAATGAAATACAGGGATTTGCAGGAGAGAGGTAGGTAAGAACCATAGCTATCCATTTCTCCAGCAGTGAAAACTGATATGTGCAGAATATTAGCTGAATTTGGACCATCACCTCCAGAGAGAGGAGTGACAACAACATAATCATATTGTATATCCAATTGGACCGAATCATATGTGTCAAGAAGACATGTGCAAAATGGAGACTTATTTATGGGACAATATTGTTTGTTTTGTGGGACAGGTGCCCATTTTTTTTTTAATTCAGTAAGAGAGGAATGCTGGGTAGGGGATATAGGTATTTCTAGGGCAGATAAGTTGGGTAGGTGAGGAAGCAAATGCAAACAAATAAGACAAGAGACCGGAACGGGGAGGGACAGCATCATTGGGGTGAGGGAGGGAGCAACACAGGCTCATGCCTGTGAAACATAGAGAGAGAGAGAAAGAATAGAGTCCTCACCCACTGGATTATCAGTGTCCTCTTTACTCTGCTGCCAGCTAGGGTGCTTGACGTCTTCTCCTACGTACCACTGAGCCTTTTCATCTGGTATAGGCGTACACCAATGGTGTTGCACAACTCTATGCAACAGCCCTGGCATCTCCAGGCAGGTGATTATATCCCTGCCTCTAACACTTCTCCTGGAGGGTACCACTGCGCAAACTGCTGGGGCAGTACTACCTGAGTGTGCAGTTAGTACAGAGGCAGCAGAGGCAGTACTGCCAGTTTAGGTCCCAGATGTGCTGGAGCTGGTGGAGCGGGGGCAGGTGATTCACTGGGGCTGGCTTACCTTGCTGTGCAGTGTAGCATTTAGTGATTTGGTACACATGGATGACATGGAGACATTTTGACAACACATATAAGAAAATAAAAGAGAGACAAGGGTTGGGGTAAGAGAGAAAAAGAGATGATCCATTGTATGTCACATATGATGGTACTAATTTGAACACAATTGTATAACTATTTTATCTGAAGTATTATATTTAAGTATGCATCCTAACAAATGCATATTATAACTACAGATTGCTGAAAGTAATCCTTGAAATGTGCATATATTGCATATATGTGTGTTTCAATTATACAGATTACAGTTAACAGCAGAGCATTTATGCCAATTGTGTAGTTTCATTTAATGTAAATATTATTAAAGAACAGTACTGTATTGTTCTGACTTGTGGCATTTGAACCCGCAACCTCTGAATACAGTCTTGACTCCTAAAGTTGGTTTGAACCCACAACCTCTGACTACAGTCTTGACTCCTAAAGTTGGTTTGTTTTAGACTGACTAATGTATGCATACTTGCTTTTACAATTAGGATATGCATGCTCAAGTTCCTACAACTGTATAAAAAAATCTATCTTTAAAGTTTAAAGCTGAAATAATACTTCTTTTGTGCTGCATACATGCCTGTCTATTAAACTCTGTTAGCATTAGCTGAGGAAAAACAGAAAAGAACAGAAGAGCATTACCAGTTTTGCCTATATTTAGTTTTCTAAGTATTACAAATACTATCTTATTATCATACTTACACAACTGTGGGATGTCCACAATCTCATATTCAGTCAACCAATGGTTGAGTGTATCCCTTTTGCGCCTCTGTAGGTGATTAAAATTATGTCTACACTGTTCTCCAGTGTGTGGGGTGCCAGTAGGACTGGATACAGCCTGAGTCAAACTACTCCTTGTCTCGGACTTGTACAGGGAGCCAGAATAGCCTCCCTGCAGAAGCTTTTGGCTGTGGCACTTTAGAAGCCCAGTAAATATCCTGAACTTCAGGACACCACACCTCTGCACCTTAAACTGGGCAGCTTCTTCACACTAACTCCAGACATGTCTTAACACCTGACCTAGAGCAATGGAAACAAATGCTTTACTACCAGTTCCAGTTATCACATTTACTGTTATTGAGAAAAAAAAAAATCCAGCCAAGAATCCAAAAGAAGGAGGCAGAAGTGAAACCAATAATGTTAAGTTGTCTATCTCGCCTTCGTTCTTGCTTGTTGTGATCGGAGCCGATCCTCGGCTCCGACTTGGCCATCTTCTATAGCTCGAGAGCTGTTTACTGGCTCGAGGCTACCCCTTATCCCATGATGCCTAGCGATAGCTACCCAGATCTCGTTTGCTGCTTCAGCTACGAGGTGTCGTTTTTCTGGCTCAGGCTCGTATAAATTTTTTTTTTTGTATACTTTATTACTAGAATTCTATATTTTCAGTGTTTTATTGTTTATGATTAGTCTTGTTTTTTTGTTGTGATAGCTAGTGTTTAGTTGTGGTATCCCTTCTTTTCCTTGAGAACTCGTTTAACTTAGAGAGTTCTCCCCCACCCCTCCCCCCATCCTCTTCTGATGGCTAGCCGTATAAGTTAGAGGTTTTCCTATTTAAAAAAAATAAATACTTTAGCTATAGTCTGTAGTACAGTGTGGTTTTGTGTAGACTGTATTTTGCTTTTGATAGCTGTTGCTGTATTTGTTGTTTCCTTCTTTCAGGATGTTAAAGGAATCCAAAGTGTCTGGATTCAAGAAGTGTGACTCATGCTGTCAGAAAATGTCTCTGACAGATGGGCACACTTCTTGCGTCTATTGTTTAGGCGCTGTGCACCTGCAGGACTCTTGTTCTATCTGCCATGCCTTTAGTCCAAGAGTCCTGCAGGAGTGTAAGAATAAGCTTATTCTTAGGGGTCTTTTAAAACCCCAGGATTCACTGGCCTCAGCCTGTGAAATCATCTATATCTACCAAGCCTTCGGTTCAGACTCCACCTTCTACTTCGGATCCGGCTGGCACCGATAAGACCAGCTCCCCATCGGCTTCATCAGAAACTTCAGAGCCTTCGCGGAGCCACAAGAGGCTGAGGTTCCCTTCACTGGAATCAGTACATTCGGTTCCTCGGTCTCCGTTGCTTCAGAGCGAGCGCAGTCACCGATCCTCTCACTCCTCTCGATCCTCTAGGCTGTCGGATCACGATGTGGAGAGAGTGGTCAGTAGGTGCTAAAGTTGCAGGCACTTACTAAGATGGTGTCAGCTCTGTCCACTTCTCTCGATGTTCCTCCTCCGACTCCAATGAGTTCGGAGCTGGAGTTCGTTGGGGTTTGAGTAGTGGAACCATCGGCTCTGATAACTCTGTCTCCTTCGGTTCCGACGTCTGCTCCGATCCCCTTGGTGGTGATGTCTGTCGAGGAATCTGGGCGCTGGGGTTCCCTCGTCGGCTCCGAGGGGGCGAGTGGCATCTGACCCTTGTCCGACCCCATTCTCCCTCTTGGAGCTTCGGCGCAGGTGAGCTTGGCTCCTGCATCGGCCTTGGAGCAGTCTCCCTCGGTGCAGAGAAGGATTCCGATTTCCTCGGAACAGGAGCTTTCTCTGCATCGTGGCAGGGACGCCTTCGATGTCATGAGGAGTGTGCTGGCCACTGAGTCAGCTCCACTATCTGCCCCACCAGCTCCTTCCCCTGTAGTGCCTGTGCCAACCTCTGCTCCTCCTCCAGACCCCAAGCGTAGGGAACCGGCGCTCCAGGGCACCCCATTGGGTGTTCTCTTCTTCTGAGGCCTCCCCTGATCATTCAGAGGAGCCCCCTTGTAAGAAGTGCAAGAAGAAGCACATTGACTCCCCTGAGTCTGTCACTTCTGATACAGACTTAGATGATTCGGAAGGGTCCCTGAGATCCCGCTCTGAAGATGTTTCCTTCTTGGACATCCTAGAAATGCTTAAGCAGAGGAGGAACTGGAATCTCCTAGCCCCTACTGAGGATGAGTCTGTATTTGTGGATGCGTTTGGTTCCCGACCTTCCACCTCCTGGGTTTCTCTGCCTTTCAGTCCGCTTATGTCAGCGGTGGCTCAAAAGGCTTGATCAGCTCCGGATACAGTGGAACCAACTCCAAGGAGACCTGGCAAATTCATCACAGCACCCCAGGATAAGCAGTTCCTTACCAAAGGTGTTCCTGTTGATGCCATGGTGGTAGCAGCAGCCACCAAAAAAGAGTTAGCGGAGACCCCTTCATCTGTCCATCCTCCTAACAAGGAGTCTAGGATAATGGACAGATACGGGAAGTGAATGTTCACTTCAGTGACCTTTTCTATGAGGTCGCTGAACTACTTATGCCATTTTACCTGGCTTCAGAGGGATCTCCTTAAAGAGCTTGGAGATGCCCTTCAAGATCCATCAGCTGAGGGGGCTCAAGCTAAAGTAGCTTCCCAGTTGGCGATGCTTAATTCTGCAGTTAACACCTCCATGAGGCTCATTTCCTACGCAGCCGATGGTGCGAGTAGAGCCGCAGGTACAGGTGGGGCCCTTAGGAGGCACGCACGGATGCGGCTGTGTAATTTTGTGGAACCCTTTCGAGCGTCATTCACCAATGCCCCCTTTGATGGTTCCTTTCTCTTTGGACCACAGGTGAAAGACACTTTGACTAGGTGTGAGCAAGAAGGCAAGACTCTCTCTGCCGTGGGAGTCCATTTTTCCGCTCCTAGACCGTACCCTAAAGGTCAGAAGAGTGGCAAAATGTGGTTCCGAAAATCCCAGGGAGCCTTGCCTGACACACGTACCGAGATGCCGCCCTCATGGCAGAGGGGGTCCGCAGAACCAAGGCAGCAGAGAATCTTTCTCTGATAAGCCCTTTCAGCATCCCTGAAGGGTTGCCCGGCTGCTTACCTCTGGAGGCAGTCGGGGGAAGACTTTTTCACTGTACCCAAAAGCCTGGCAAAATTTAACACAAGACAGATGGGTACGGTCCATTATATCCGGAGGTTACAAAATTCCCTTCTGTCAACACCCCTTACCATCAAGGAAATCCCTTCCAGATGTTCCACCCAATCTGAAGGACCAAGCAGTAATAGAAGTTTCAAAACTTCTAGAAAAAAAGAGTAATCCAGGAAGCCTGGCAGATCAGCACGGATCCGGAACTTACTCAAGGTTCTTTTTGGTACCAAAAAAGACAGGGAACTGGAGACCGATTCTGGATCTAACAGGTCTGTACAAAGAACAAAGTTTCAGATGGGCAAGCTACAGTCTATGCTACCCTTTCTGGGTTAGGACAATTGGATGTGCTAGATAGATCTTCAGGACGCATACTATCACATCAAGATGGACAGGCGCTCCAGGAGATTTCTTTGCTTCCGGCTGGGAGCCAGTCATTACCAGTTCAGAGCTCTACCCTTTGGTCTCACCACAGCTCCCAGGGTGTTCAAATGTATGGCAGTGGTCACGGCTCACCTGAGACGTCGAGGATTCCAGGTGTTTCCATATCTAGACGACTGGCTCCTCACTGCTACTACCAGGCATCAACTTCTACAAGCCAGGGACTACACAATCACAATCTGCACCCAGCTAGGCATTACAATAAGCTTCGAAAAATCTGCCTTGTTGCCCCGTCAATTTATCACCTACATAGGAGCAGACTTCGACACAAGAAACATGTCCGCAAGGCTACCGCTAGAAAGGGTGTCTACAATTCGAAAGGGTGTCTACAATTCGTCAGCAAGCACAAATTCTAATGCAGAGCAAAAGAATCCAAGTCAGGTTCATCCTTCAAACTCTGGGTTCCATGGCAGCAGCCATTCTTCTAATCCCACTGGCCGCTTTCACATGAGGATCCTTCAGTGGCTTCTGTTCACACAGTGGTCTTTCCAACAGCTGCCCATGTCTCACATGATCATGATTACAGAAGCATGCAAAAAGCACCTTTCCTGGTGGATGGTCTCCCCACTAGTGACTCAGGGCAGACCCTTCACTCAGCCCCCTCCGGTAGCCACAGTGACCACAGACGCCTCCCTGATAGGGTGGGGGGGGCATTATCAGGGCAGGACAGTCCAAGGCACTTGGCAGCCTCAAGAGTACCATCTGCACATAAACGTCCTAGAAATGAGAGCCGTGCTCCTAGCGTTGCAAGCCCTCCAGGACTCTCTTCCTTCTGGGACCATTGCAATTCAAACTGACAATATGTCAGTGGTGTGGGACAACAAGCAGGGCGGAACCAGGTCCTACCCCCAATGTCGAGAAGCACTCAGACTGTGGCAGTGGGCGATTTCCTCCCAACGTTTTCTGATTGCGATGCACATCCCTGGGAGGTCCAACGTCATAGCGGACAGGCTCAGCAGAGCTATCCTCATGCCTCACAAGTGGTCTCTGAATCAGGAAGTGGCGGATCTTATCTTCCACAAATGGGGACAGCCTTGCTGCGATCTTTTTGCCACCCCCTTCAACAGCAAATGCAGCAACTACTTCTCCCTTCTTCCGCATCCAGGTCACACACCCAGAGACGCTCTAGTCCACAATTGGCCTCAGGGACTTTCTTTATGCCTTTCCTCCATTTCCCCTGATACCGAAACTCATACAGAAAGCAATATCATTGGGTTGCAAAATAATCCTCATTGCCTCGTACTGGCCTCGACAGATATGGTTCCCATTCCTGCACCACTACCTTCTCGATCAGCCCTGGACTCTGGACCCGTTTCCAGATCTACTGATTCATCAGTCAGGTGGGTTGCATCAATCCCTCCAAATTCTCCAGCTCACAGCTTGGTTGCTCCACTTCCAACCAGGCTTCCCAGCATTTCCCCAGCTGTATGTGAGATTATTGTCTCATCTCACAAGTCCAAAACCAGAAAAACTTATGCTAGTAAATGGAAAAGTTTTTCTTGTTGGGCAGAGGCTAGGAATGTAGATGCCTTTTCAGCCCCAGTCCACGAAATTCTGGAATTCCTAGCACAACTTTTTCATTCCAGGTCCGCTTCAGCTACAATTAGGATTCAATTAGCGGCCATTTCTAACTTTCATGTAGGTTTGTCAAATTCAAACATTACGTCTCATAAGCTCTGTAAAGCTTTCTTGAGAGGGACCACTCTCCTTAGGCCTCCAGTGAGAGATCCCCCTCCTCCTTGGGACCTTAATTTGGTACTAACTTCCTTAACTCTGCCCCCTTTTGAACCAGCAGCATCCTGCTCCATTAAGTTTCTATCTTGGAAGACACTCTCTGGTAGCTATTACTTCAGCCAGACGCATCTCTGAACTTCAGGCACTGTGTGTTCATCCACCATACTTGGTTTTTCATAAGGACAGGGTTGCTCTGAGGACTAATCCTTCATTTCTTCCGAAAGTCTGCTCAGAAAGTCTGCTCAGAAAATAATTTAAACCAATCTGTAGACCTTCCTGTGTTTTTCCCTAACCAAACCAGCAAGGCAGAGTACAAATTACACCAATTGGACGTTCATAGACAATTGCGTTTTTACCTGCATAGGACTAAGGAAATAAGGAAGTCAAACCAACTATTCCTTTCCTATGCTCTAGGCAAACAAGGTCTCCCAGTTTCCAAGGTGACCTTATCCAGGTGGTTGTCTCACTCTATTACTTTCATCTATCACTTAAGGAACAAAGAGTTATCTATCAAACCAAAAGGTCATTCTACTAGGGCCTTGGCCACCTCTATAGCCTTCCAATCTAGGTTGCCCATGGACTCTATTTGTGCAGCTGCTATGTGGGCAAATCCTCATACCTTTATTTCTCATTACAGGCTAGATATGTTCTCCAGGAGCAGAGTTGACTTTGGTTCCACCGTTCTGAAGAGTCTGTTCCAATGAGCCGCCCAGGATTGTAGGTGCTAGGGATGCTGTCCCAACCAGCAAGAACAAAGGCGAGATAGACAACTTAACCTAAAGATGTTATGTACCTACCATAACGTTCCATGTTAGTTGTCTTCATCTTGCCTTCTTTCTTGCGTCCCACCCTCCGCCCCCCTGTCCTATTGGACTGAGAGGAGTTCTGGTTTCACTGGCTGAGTGTTCTCTGGTTTGTTTCCTCTACTGACTTAGAGAGTATAACAGGTATACTCAATCTATTTGTTTGGACAGGTTTATTCTCTGGCTATGTCTGGGGTTAGCTATTTCAAATGAGCTCTGGATAGCTATCGCTAGGCATCATGGGATAAGGGGTAGCCTTGAGCCAGTAAACAGCTCTTGAGGTATAGAAGATGGCCGAGTCAGAGCCGAGGATTGGCTCCGATCCCAACCAGCAAGAAAGAAGGCGAGATGAAGACAACTAACATGGAACGTTATGGTAGGTACATACCTTCTTTTTCTTTTATTCTACAGCAATGAGTGCGTTTGTCCGAATTACATGGACTTCGAAAAACTGCCGTTGTGCTCATAGCTCTTTAAATACAAGTCACATGTCAAGTTAACAAAGAAGCAGGTTGATTAGTGTGCCCTCTCTTCAATTTAAAGAGCCCTTTACAGTGCTTTGAAAAACTGGTTTGTTAGTGCACATACGTGAGCAACGATGCCAACTGCGTTTACCCGATGTTAAGCAGAGAGCAGCAGTGCCAAACAGGGATGAAATGCATATTCGAAATATGAAGGTTAACTTGACACTTGATCTTTGTTTGAAGGGCATCTGCTGATGTACCTGGGAAATGTATATTGAAAACTGGAAAGTAACTGTTAGGTGAGTTAAGTTTGCAGACCTGCACTGACATGCACTGGGGGCATAAATGTCATAACCTAACACATTTGGTTTCAGTTTTATACACTGATAAAATTGCAGTTTAAAGTGTGGGATTCAAACCTAGGCATAAGGAACAAAATATTTTCTTCCACAGCATTTTCCATCTTTGCCACAGAAGAATGCTCAGACATAGTCAGGAATCATTCATAAATACAGCTGACTGAGGTGTTAGACATGCATGTGTGTGACCTGACAAGGTTCTTGTATATAGATTCAGTTGTGTATGTGTCTTATGTAATTGTGAAGGCCATGTAGGTCCAGATAGCAGAATTATACTTAAATAATTATAGTACACCGTATACCGTCAGTCATATATCTGTAAACACAATAAGGGTGTATTATCCCTCATATATACAAGTAATTTTGGCTTCAGTATATGAAGTGTTATGAGAATGAATATAATGGGAAGTGGAACAATATTAAACATGTCTGGAATATCCTGTATTAGAACCCAGGGCAATGTGTGCGGCAGTGCGACACTTACACCTGTTGCCCCAAGAATGTTGAAATAACATTGTTCAGTTCATTGCTACAAACTGCACTACCACAACAGTAAAAATAGGTTGTACACCCTCTACTGGAACCCAAGACTATCTGTACTCAGCCCTACACCTGCTGCCACAGGACTAGTTACATAATATTTCCATTATTTCGTACTCATTCTTAAGTTCTCTGTGTTAACCTCTGCACAACTTTTCATAGTGTTTGCATGGTGCCGAACAGAATTAATTGAATGCATCCACTTTCAATTATTGGCTGTCTGCAGGTGTTGGGGAACTTTGCTGACTGCCGTGCAATGTTGCTTAGCAGCATTGCACGATGGAAAGCAAAACTTGCAACAATGTATCATTTTTGACCTTTGCACTTTTACAGAGGCCCTATATGCAGGTGTTTTGTCTGCTTCCTGTGTGGGCCACTAATTCGGGTTTGCGCTCTGCTAAATGTCATGCAAACAATATAAGCATAGCAGAAACTGACTGTTCATTTTCTCCATTTTCCTTGTTTTTGCTAAGCTACACACCGTGCAAACACTGGCAAAATAAAGGGAAAAGTAGAAGAAATGAAGAAAAGCATTCTATGAAATAAGCATTACAAAATGTTGTTAGTACACATTAAATATTTCTACATAGGTCTGGATTTGAACTCTGACTCCAGTGAACCTTCAGAACACAGTGAGGGTGCCTTACCCTCTTTGCCATACATACAGCTTTGCACCAGGGAACTGAAATCATTCTGCATACAGCCAACTGTGATATTATCCCTAGTACTAAGAAACCACATAACAGTTATTTGTACATGTATTAATTTAGGATGTAATGTATGGAGTAATCACACAACCATTTATGACCTATTGTTTGCAAAAATGCACATCTGTCTTACCTCTGTGTTTGTTGCTCATTCTTGTCTTATCTGACCAGTAATCTGAGACATGCAGTCTGTAAGGCATTCTATATCCTTGTCCTTAAAATGTGTGAAGATATTAAATGGCAATAATATACGGTTGTCAGCAAATGAATGGGAGGTTGGATGTTAATGAACAGAACTTGTGAATTGTGTGCTGCTTGATTACATTTCCAACCTTGATAAAATTACTTCTGTACATTTTGTAAGTCTAACATGACACAACCACTGGAGGTAGGGAAGTCTGAAAAAAGGAGGTGGCATAGCCCTTATCTACTCTGATACCCTCAATATTAGCCCATATTAGTGGTCACATCCCTAAATTCTAATATCCTTTCTTGAAATTAACCATTCAAAAAAAAAGACACACTATTACTGTGCTATATATCCCACCTGGTAACAACATTCCAACACTAGAGGACAGTTTATCTTGGCTTTCCTACAACATAACAAATGAAATAATTGTCCTCAGGGACATAAATATTGATTGCTCTTCTCTTTCCTCTAACCAATCTATTGCCAGTATAAACATTTTCCACTTTACTCAACTTATTAATAATGCTGTTAGGTACAATAACAAAAGCAATGTAGGATCTCCATCCTTGATTGGATTCTAGTTTCATATCTATCCAAATTCATCTCCTCTGGCACTTTGTCTAACTCTGTTAGGGATCACCTCCCCTCTTTCGCTATCCGAGCATGCTCAGCCTTCCCAAAAAAAATAATATTAAATTAGTACAAAGCCTTTCTAATTTCAGCCCTAGTACATTTAACAGCACCCTAAATAGCATACACTGGAGCATCCTTAAAACTCGCCCCCCTGGAAAAGCAGTGCACTACTTCAATAATTCTTTCCTAGAATTACTAGATGGTCTAGCTCTTTCAAGGTACAAAAGAACTAAAACACGTAACACCCCATGGCTAACCAAAACCAACAAAGAAATCATGCGTAATAGGGACAAAGCATAACTTAGATCCAAGAATACATCCAAACTTATTCAATATAAAGAGCTCCTTAACCAATCCAAAAAACTCATTGCTAAAGACAAGCAGTACGACTTCTGGAACCAACAAAAGCATAGAAATAGTAACCCAAAATCCTTCTGGGCTTCCTTTAATAACCTCCTGTCCCCAGGCACAAAACCCAATCCTTGCCCACACCCTGACAAACCTCCTGAACAAATGGCTAGTATTTTTAACTCCTATTTTATTGACACCATTGCCAATATTACCTCTACCTTCTCCTGTCCTCTCCCAACCCCCTCTACTACTTCTTCTCTGTCTCATAGTCCACCTCAGAATACCCCAAACTCTCCTTGTTCTTCTCACCAGATCTCTCCACCCAAACAGCACCTACACAATTACCCATCCACCTTTCAACCTCTCTCCCATCCCTACCTGCTATGTCAAAAAACTACTTGTACAATTAAAGCCCTGTACAAACTCTGCCGATAACATTCCTGCCAAATTTCTTAAAAAAAAACTGCAGACTCGGTGGCTTATCCCATAAGCATTCTGATTAACAGATCTAGCCAGGAATCCTATGTCCCTACTGTATGGAAAACAAAGCTATAATATTAACTCTCCATAAAGGTGGCCCCTCTACCAACATCACTAACTTCTGTCCCATTGTTATACTTTCCCCATCTCCAAAATCCTAGAAAAATACATTCAGAAACAACTTTTAGATTTCCTTCTACAACACAACATTCTCTCCTCCACACAGCATGGGTTCCGCCCAGGACATAGCACCTCCACTGCCCTCATTTACTTCTTAGATACAATATTTCCTGTGTCTCGGGTTTTGTTGACTGTATCAGCCCTTTTTCTTAGACCTATCGAAAGCGTTTGACACTATCTCCCACTCCATCCTCTCTCAGCTCTTTAGTATAGAGCTATCTCCCCATTCCAGTAACTGGTTCAGTAGCTACCTCTGTAACAGAGAGCATGATGTTAAATGGCAAAACTCCATTTCCCCTTTTATTTGCAACCCTACAGGGGTGCCCCAAGGTTCTATTCTTGGTCCTCTTCTCTTTAACATGTATCAATAATTTCCAACAAGTTAGAGCACATTGATCCTGAAATTGTTTTACATACTGATATGAATAGTAGTTCAGAGGATATTTTTTTCTCATGTAATTCCGATATCATTAATGATTTAACGGATGGAGATGATTTTAATGGTTATAGTCTATTTAACACGAATCCACGGTGGTGGTGCTGCGGTAACATTGTTGCCTCACAGTAAGACGCTGACTCGTTCGACTCTGCTAAAGCGTCTTCTGCGTGGAGACGTGTGAATGGGCGTACCTTCGTTGAAGGTTGTGCGTTAGGGCTGGCAACTCAGCACGTAAAAATCAACTGCCAATCATTAGTGGACTGGAGTTCCGCTGTGGCGACCCCTAACTGGGAAAAGCCAAAAGACACAACAACATCAAATGCAAAAGTGTATTTATTCCTTCTTATATGCATGATGGTATAAAGAATTTTACACAAATGTTAAACTATGCCATTGAGTGTGAGTTTGACTTGTTTATGAAAGACAAAAAGAACTTTACGTACAATCTGACCATGCAGGAATGGAGGGAGCTACAAATGTTAGCTAAGAACAAAAATATAGTTATTAAACCTTCTGATAAGGGGGGTAAAATAGTTATTATGCATGTCCAACAATACTATGCTATGTGTATGGATCATTTGAATAGCAATGTAGTCTATAACGTCAGTAATTTGAATGAATATAGGCAGGCAATGAAGAATTTTGAAATGTTATATAAAGGGCATCACCTAGGGTATTTCTCAAAAATTGATCTGGACAAAATATTCAGTTGTGGTTATAGTGAATCGGCAGTATTTTACTCTCTTCCGAAAATCCACAGATATCTATTATCCACCTGGTAGGCCAAATAGTATCAGCGGAGAAATACTTTTTATCAAATATTGGTTATTTGCGCCATTAAATTTTGTTACCGTATGCTGAAAAATTACCTTCCTATATTAGAGATAGTATGGATTTTTTGGATAAGCTATCAAATATAGTATGGTCAAAAGACATGCATTTTATAACATTGGATGTGTGTAGCTTATACACCAATATTAAGCATGATCATGATCTAGAAGCAGTTTGTTATTTTATTGGTGATAACCCTAGGGGGAATTATATAATGAAACTTCTTTTTTGTCTTGAAAATAATTATTTAACATTTAATGATGTCATTTTCCATCAATGTCAAGGTACAGCCATGGGGGCTCCTGTTGCCCCCATGTATGCAAACTTTGCTATGGGTTTATATGAATTGGAGTATTTGTATCGCTCTGAATTTTTCAATAATCATGTAATGTACTATTATAGATTTATTGATGACCTTATTTTTATATGCCAAGGAGGTTGTGAAGAAGTTAATAAATTTGTTAGTGGGTTACATCAGAATAAGTTTGTTGTTTGTTTTAATGGTTTGCAAGTTGCTAGGGCTGCAACTTTTTTAGATATTGCACTTACTATTAATAATGAGGAATTGATTACATCAGTCCATAGGAAATATGAAGATGGAGGTCGGTATTTATTTGGCAGTAGCTGTCCTCCACCCCATACCATTTCTTCACTTCCTTATGGTGAATGTCTTAGAATTAGAAGACTATGTACTAATGAAGTGGATTTTAATAGAGAAATTGATAGATTATATCATATGTTTATTTCTAGGGGATACCATCCGGATAATGTATCTACTGCTATCAATAGGGTCATAGAGGAAGGTAGTACTAAGTATAGAGCTCAGAATTATGCTCAAAATCATGTTGATATATATGAAAATTGGACAGATAAAAAGAGAAAAATATATTGTATTACCACTTATGGTTTATTTAGTCTTATACTTATTGATCTAGTAAAATATTATTGGCATTATTTATTTAAATATAATGAACTGGCAAATGTTTTGTGTCCTTTATATAGGTGTATCATACAAGAAAGGTAGAAACCTTAGGGACATTTTAGTACATAATAATTTTACTTTTCCAGTTGACCCTATTAATATTGTTGATATACCCTCAGGCACTTATTCGTGTGAGCATTGCAATGTTTGTGTGTGTGTGCGTGTGTGTGTGTGTGTGTGTGTGTGTGTGTGTGTGTGTGTATAGTTAGAACATTTGATTTTATTAATGGACACAGGTTTTCTCTGTCAGAAATATTTAATTGTGAAACACAAGGGGTTATTTATGCCCTACAATGCTCATGTGGCCTTGTATATATTAGAGAAACAAAAAAAGTTTAAATGCAGGCTACAGGAGCATATTAGGAATATAAGAAACACTAAGACAGAGAGACCCATGATCAAACATTTTTTAGAATGTCATAATTCCAATGTACATGATTTGAAGGCTAGCATTCTAGAAAGATTACCTATTGGATTTTGTTCAGATGAAGTGTATAAAAGGAAATTAATGTATAAAGAGAGTATGTATATTTTAAAGTTTAACACCATGTCCTCTTTGGGATTGAATATTGAATGTAATTGGAAAGTTTTGATTTAATTGATTGTTTTAATTGTATAATTGATGTGTGAGTGTATATATAAAGGTGTGTCTTTTTATAGTTTTTTTTTTACTCCTTGAGGGCTTGTGCCGAAGCGCTGGAGAGAGAATAAATTTTGTTGACTGGTCCTGGTTCCTGGTGGTTGCATTTTTATCTGGAAATTTCCGTTTGGTTGTTTGTAAGTTATAGCACAGGGCTCCCAAATCCAGTATGCAGATGACTCCACTATAGTCTGCTCAGCTAACAGTGTTAACACTCTAAAACAAATTACCCAAGCTACTTTTTCCTCAATAGAATCCTGGCTACACAGAAGTCACCTCTCCCTAAATTCCAAAAAAAAAAAAAAACTTATCTTCACTCCCAAAAGAAACTCACCCATCAATAGAGCTGACCTTGAAATTTTCTCTCACAGCTCCACCCAAATTGAGCTAGTTACCCACACTAAACTGCTAGGAGTAATTATTGATGAATATCTTAAATTCAATCACCACATCCAAAACAATATTAGTAAGACCACAAAAAACTTGGGCTGCCATATAGACATAACAAATTTCTCTCCCTCCCTTCCAAACAAGCACTTGCACTATACTACCTTCTCTAACTTATGGTGCCCCCTTATTAACCAATCTTCAGTCTTCCCTAATGGCCAAGTTAAACACTTGCTATAAAGAAATTGCTAAATTCGCCACAAATAGTCACCACTCTACTCACCACTGTACTGCCTTAACACAACTGAAATGGCTTGAACTCCCCCGCTATCTTCTCATTCTCCAGCTTGCCACCACTCATAAACTGATTTATAAACCTTATGAACCTTATGACTGTCCAGTTCTAAGCTCCATTTTTCTCCCTTTATAACCCAGCCCGTCTTCTTTGCTCTGAACACTAATATCTGCTCTAAGTACACAAGCCAAAACTCCCTGCAGGCCAATTACTATACTCGTGGACCATCTTCAAAATCTGGAAAACCTTCCAGCTCCAGTCTGATTACAACCATCACCAGCTACCTTCAAAGCTGCCCTCCACAGCCACCTCTCCTCTTAGTAGATATGTAATTGCTCAACTCCTTCAGCAGTTACGTAAATTCTAACCTACATATTAAATTGTAAAAATCCGTCTACACCCAAATTCACCTCAATTTTGCTCTGCAGTTTTGCACCCCTTACTCTAGGTTTATATGGTTTTCACAATGGTCACGCTATTCTGTGTAAATACTATGTAAGTAATAGGTTATGAAACTTTTATGTTCTGCTTTTTTGTGCAATTTATAAGTTTTATATGTATATTGGGATGTTGTACTTTTGTGTCATTGGGTCACTCTATACTACATAAATACCTTTCTAGCCAAATACTAAGGTTATTGAAACCTTTATGTACTGCTTTTTTGTGTGCAATCTATACGTTTATATGTATATTGACAGGTTGTATTTCTGTGTCATTGATACTTGTTACTGTGAGCAATATTGAAATTTGTTTTCATTTCTACCTGTTACTGTGGAGCTTTTCTCCCCGGACCTCCACTGAAAATGGGCTAGCATGGCCCAGTGGACTTTCCTGGTAAACAAATGTCAATAAATAAAATAAATGTTGTGTTTCCTTCTCCCTACCAGTAATTGTTCACAGTTGCACTCCATTAGCAACAAACACTGAGGGAGTGTTTGCACTATGTTTACATGTACTACACAGAGCCATGTATTTGGGATTCGGAGTTCTAATGAGTTCACACCTCATTTCCTTCTTCACTGCTTAGCAGCCCTGAATCTACACCATAAAAAGCAACTGTGTAGCTAGGGAACCTGAAGGTCAGGAGACTTGATTGCCGAGAACACATAAGAGGCTATAACTTTGGGATATATCTGCGCAAAAGGCTACTGAACTTGAGAAGGTGTGCTCCCATTTTTCAGGTATATACTGCTGATGCTGAAATGTCATTAGGAAAGATCTGTTTCATATTTATGTAAATGCTGCTGTTATCTGTATGTATTACATAGAAGTGTACTGATGGCTTGGGCATGTTTGTCTAGGAATTTCATGGGAACACATAATTGGCAGTAGCTTAAAATGAAATGTTCTGTACAGATGTTTAGGGACAGTTAATTTGATAGCCCTTTTAGCATATCACTGACAGTTTATTAGCAAAACGTGTCATTTCCCTGTTCTTTTGGGGTGGGGGAGCAAAGTTGCATTTCTGTATTGGCACAAACATGGATATTTTGCTGTGATGAGTCCCCTTAACCCCAGGGAAGTAACTAAGTAGTCTCAGTCCTCACCACTGTCTCCGGTAAGGGAGTGTCACTAAAAATAGGGATAGAAATGCATTGTTTCCCCTAAGAGTACACCGGGAACAGGTTCCAAAACCTGGGACTGGACTATATGCTTCACTCCAGATCCCCAGATGAGTCTCCACACTAAACACTTCAGAACACTGTATCTGACACGCTCACTCTTAAATGTCTGATATGTGCATACACTCACTCACTGACTCTGTCTCAGGAAAGGCTGACACAGATTTAACTGCTGTGTTTCTTTGCCCACATTACAAGGTAATGGTATGCCATTAATCAAATACCACAATACCCTTCAAATAGGGTGTTTAGTTATACTGAGTAAAATAGATATTGAAACAAATGGTAGCATGTATCCCAAGCAGGAAGGCTATTCATAGTGACCCTGGTGTTATTACAGTAAGCATAAACACTCTCAGGTTCTTAAAGATATAAACTAAACATGTAAATACTGAAAAACTAATTCCAATAAACCTCAGTTTCACACACAAGAAATGTGAAACTAATACTGTAAGATAGATCTTGCATTGATTTTAGAAAACCTCAGACTAGATGTTCCCTGACTGTCTGAAAATTATTTGCCCCTATCTAATCTAAATAACTCAGAAAGGCAAGATTATATGCTTAATTCCTCATCTTGCCTTGCAGAAGTATGTCCATACTCCAGGCTGTTGTCTGTTCTCAGCAACTGGAACAACTACTGTGGAAACAAGTGAACTACTACTGCTGAACAGCTCTGGAAAACAACACTGAATGATAACTGAACAACTGACTCAGAACCTGCTTTATATAAGATTTTTTTTAAGTAACAGGAAACTGTTAAGAGAATTCTACTCTGTATCAGACTTTTAAAAGTAAACAAAACACCTGCAGTGAAGATTCCATTCTCTTAGCTCTGGCACACAATGACATCACATTTACGTCAGCTAACTCTGGCAAAACATGCATTCAGAATTTTCTACAAATAAATGTACATTTGGTCAGCCAGAAGAACACTGCTTCACATTCAAACATTTTGCATAAGTCAGAGTAATATCAAAAGACATAAACTTATTTACAAAATTATAGCTAGTCATGCTGATATATGTAACACATGGTACTTAATCATTTACAGAACTTCAGCTAGTCATGCTAGCTCAGATAATATCAAATATCCTTACATACCCCCCCCCCCTTTGAAGACTCAAGCTAGATTTTTAAGTGACCCTGGAAAATCGTCGTTTGAGAGAAAATATGGTTGTCTGGAAAAATATCAACCTATACCATGTCTTGAGAATCCATTTGCATTGGCATTACTGAAATCTGCACAGGCTAATACAGGAGGTCATCGCAAAGCACCTTTAAGCTTTTGGAATGCCTGCCCATAATTTGTGGTCCACACTATCTTATCAGGCGTCTTATTCCTTGTTAGGTCAGTAAGGTGTTCAGCTATTGTACTGTATATTTGGGCACACATTTTCTATAATACCCTGTTGTCCCTAGGAATGCTCTTACCTGCTTTTTAGTAACAGAGGCAGGCCATGCCTGAATAACCTCCACTTTGGCAGGTTCTGGCCTAATCTTACCATACCCTACTCTGTTGTAGATAGGAGACCTCTGCCTTACCCACCTGATGCTTAGTAGGCTTAATGGCCAACCCTGCCCTTTTTAATCTACCTAAGACCTCCCTGACATGTTGAAGATGGTCTTGCCAGGAATGACTGAAAATGGCAGTATCATCCAAATAAGTGAGAGCATAGTCTCCTGCTTGTACTACGATATGATCTACTAACCTCTGGAAGGTTGCTGGGGCATTTTTCATCCCAAAGGGCATCCTTGTAAACATCTGTAATCCAAAATATGTTACAAAAGCTGACCTCTATCTAGCAATGGGAATCAAGGGTATCTGTCAGTATCCCTTGGTCAGATCAGTAGTGGTCAGACACTTAGCCTCACCCAGCTGTTCTAAAGCTTCACCTGTTCTAGACATGGGGTACACATCTGACTCTGTATAACTGTTTAACTTTTTGTAGTCTACGCAGAATATTACACTATCCTCTTTCTTTGGTACCAGCACTACTGGAGAAGTCTGAGGATTATTGGACTTCTGGTTTACCCTCAGCTCCAACATCTCCTTTATCTCCTCTTACAAAGTCTATTTGACTTGCTCAGGCACCCCATAAGGAGCTTGCTTAATAGGCCTTTGAGGTCCTGTTTCCACATGGTGCTGCGCTAAGTGGGTGCACCCAGGTTTCCCAGTGAACATTCCCCAGACTCCTGTAGCACTTCACATATTTCTTTAACCTGAGTAGGGGATAACCGCTGAGTATTGCTACCTCTGCCACAGAAGTGTCAGTCTGAGCCCATGGTACAACTTATATCCCTGCCTCCTGCCTACCTTTTGGCACTGCTCACAGGTCCTGCAGTACCATGTTACATCCTTTGCAATCACAGGCCAATAAAAGCTCTGCATAATGTGTCTTAGTACACTTTATGCCAATATGACCTGCAAAAGAAATGTCATAGGCTATGACTAGAAGTGCCAGATGGTAGGCTCTGGGCACTACCAACTGCTGTATTACCTTACCCTTTAGCCCTCCCTCAGGTCCACTTTCTGTACAGTAACCCTTTGATCTGAAGTAGGATATTCATTTGTCTGCAACCTGTGGGTTATGGATCCGATATCGGATCCGAACCGGCATGGTTTTCCAGCTATGGATCCAAGCGCTCAGCTCCTCCCCTCACCCATAATGCCCTGCTCTACCCTCATGACCTCAGATCTCGTTTGCTGCGCATGGTGACTGGATTGGTTTCTATAGCTCTCAGCTAAGTGCTAGTTTTACTAACTGTTAATATAGAATTTTGAAGTTTTTTATTCATTTTTTGTGTGAAAGTGTAGGTTTCCCCCTTTGATATTTTACTTTAGAGTTAATCTAAGAATTTTTTTTCCCTCCCCTCGCTGTTGGCATAGTGTGTGTGTGTTGGGCCTGTGTGTGTATTTTGTTTAGTTACTTTAGTTTAGTAACTTGTTTATAGATTGGGATGGCTGAACAGCCCAAATCTATATTTTCTAAATGCTCCGAGTGTGGCCATAAGCTTTCCCCAGCTGATGGCCACACTCGGTGTGTTAGATGCCTGGGGGTTGAACACCTCACATCTGGATGCTCCATTTGTGCAGGGTTCAACCCCAGGGCACTGAAGGAGCGGAGGTCCAAGCTTGTGTTGGCGGGCCTTTTACCGCCGGACTCGGCTCCGACCTCCGCTCCTTCGGGAGTAACCGTGCCTTCGGTTATTCCCTCCGTGGCACCCCCTCCTCCTCCTGGGACTCAACCTCCCGTTTCTGGTTTGGAGGAGAGGGATGCTAGGAAAAAGGACCGGAGGGAGAAGCACCACAAGCGGCGGGCCGAGACCTCTGTTTCGGCCCCGCCAGCCAAGCGGGCTTCTCCCCCGGCTCCGTTGTCGGCTCGGTCTCCTCCTTCTCGGCTCCGATCCCCAGTGTGCTTTTCACCGGGACCTGAGGAGGAGGAGACCCGATCTCCGTCGAGGCAATCGAGGAGGCACTCCAGGCCTACCTCGGTAGCCTCGTCGAGATCTACGTATAGCCTTTCGGATGCTGATCTGGACCGGATGATGAGAAGATTCATCCAGGCCCAGATGCAGATGGGAGTGCTCTTGCCTCCCCCCCCTCTGGGGGGGAGCTCAACACCCTTTTTCAAACCTATTGCTCCTTCTCCGACCCGCTATCCGGGTTCGGAGCAGCTGGAGCCGAGCAGCTTCGGAGCCGGGGGTGGGTCGGCGCCGATAGTACTTGGTACTTCGGATCCGACCCTGCCCTCGAGTGCATCGGATCCGACCTCTCGGAGCCTGGATCCGAGCCTCGGATCCGGGGGGATCAGTGCTCCTTCGGCGCCGCCTGTGTCGGAGCGCACTGTCCCTTCGGATCCGAGCGCCGCGCCGGCTCGATCCACTCTTCGGATCCGAGGGGAGCCAATTGTCGGATCCTTTGGTCGAGGTCGGGTGGCCTTCGGCGTTTGATGTAGTGGAGAGGGCCCTGTTGAGGGTCTCCGGACCCCCGGCACTTGTTCCGGCTCCGTCCCGCGCTCCCTCTGCACTGGGCCAGGCTTCCACCATCCGGCCCCTGGGACAGCCCGCTTCTGTGCCCCAAGTTGCTCCAATGGAACAAGTTGCTGCTTGCGAGGAGTCCTCTGACAGCCCCCCAGAGGATGTCCCTCGCAAGCATACGTGCAAAAGGAGGCACATTGACTCCCCCGAGTCTCTCACAGAAGACACGGACTTGGAGGAAGGGGAAGGCTCCCCACGGTCACCCCCCGAGGATGTCTCATTTGGAGACATCATGGAAATGCTCCGTATAAGGGGGGGGTGGTCTGCCCCCAAGTCGAGACGAGTCCGTGTTCTTGGAGGCATTTGAAGCGGGCCCGTCTACCTCTTGGGTGTCCCCTCCTGCCGACCCCCTGGTGGACCTCATTACCACCAGGGCGTGGAAGGAACCGGACACCGTGGAGCCAATTCCTAAGAGGCCTGATAGGATCCTTAGCCCACCGTCCGACCGTGCCCATTGGAGTAAGGGGCCTCCGGTAGATGCCATGTTGACGGCGGCGGCCACCAAGAGGGAACTGGCTCAGGAGAGTCCCTCAGTCCATCCCCCGAGCAAGGAGTCTCGGATGATGGACCGCTTGGGGAAGCGGATGTTTAGTTCAGCGACCTTCTCGGTAAGGGCGCTGAACTACTTGGCACATGTCATTAGGATGCAGCGAGATCTCATTAAAGAATATGCTGCATCTCCCCCAGAGTCCATTTCGGAGGAGAACAGGGTTCTGCACTCCACCCGTATGGCCACTCTTAGGTCAGTTACTAATACCTCTATGCGGCTACTCTCCCACGCTACGGAAGGCCGCTAGAGCTGCGGGCAGGCCTAGTCACTAGACGCCAGGCCTGGCTCCGTCCTGCGATTTTTCTGAGTCCTTCAAAGCGTCATTTGCGAACGCCCCTTTGATGGTTCTGCTCTCTTTGGCAAAACCGTTCGAAACGTTGACCCAGAGCGAGAAGGACGGGAAGACGCTGTCTGCCGTCGAATCCGCTTCTCTGCACCCCAGAGGCCCTACTCTAGGAACCAAAAGGGTCAGAAGAAGATGTGGTTCCGAAGTCGCAGCAGTCCCAGCCTGCTCGGACAACCAGTCCTTCCGTGGCAGAGGAGGACAGGGAGGACGCCCTAGAGGCAGAGGGGCTCCCAGAAACTTCGGGTCCAGGGAACCTTTCTCTGAACGGCCCGCAGCAACCCTGAGGGTTGCCCGACTGCTCCACTCTGGAGGCAGTCGGGGACGTTCGGGGCACCTAGCGGCATGGGAGTCCATAACATCAGACCGCTGGGTTCTCCAAATCATATCCAGAGGATATCGCATCCCTTTCCTTCACCTTCCAAAGTTGAAGTCCCTCCCAGACGTCCCACCCGGTCAACGGGAGGCCGCTTTGGCAGAAATTGGCCATCTGCTAAAGAAAAGAGCCATCCAGCCCGTCCCCAGACCAGATCGGATCAGGGTTCTACTCCAGGTTCTTTTAGTGCCAAAGAAGACGGGGAACTAAGACCAATCCTAGACCTCTCTCTTGAATCTGTCAGTCCCCAAAGAAAAATTCGAATGGTCACTCTGCAATCTATTCTCCCCCTTCTGGGAGAAAATCACTGGATGTGCTCGATAGACCTCAAGGATGCGTACTACCACATCCTGATGGACAGGCGCTCCAGGAGGTTCCTCCGCTTCCGGCTGGGAGCCAGTCACTACCAGTTCGGGTCCTTCCCTTTGGTCTCACCACAGCCCCAGGGTGTTCACCAAAGTATTAGCAGTGGTAGCGGCCCACCTGAGGCTTCAGGGGTGCAGGTCTTTCCCTACCTGGACGACTGGCTTCTTACCCCCAACAAGGCATCTACTTTTATTGGCGCGAGACTCCTTTCTCCATCTTGCTCCTTTTCTGGGCATTACAATAAATACAAAGAAATCCAACCTGGCGCCCACACAGCTCTTAGATTTTATAGGGGCCAGGCTAGACGCAAGGAGTTTACGAGCCTTCCTCACTGCGGACAGAGTTCAAAATCTGCAGCTCCAGGTGCGGGCCATTCTCCACTCAAGTTCTGTTCCGGCGGAGTTGGTCCTGAGGGCTCTAGGGTCCATGGCATCTGCTATAGCACTTCTTCCTCTTGCCAGGCTCAATATGCGCATTCTACAGTGGACGCTCTTAGTACAGTGGTCATACCTTTCTCTCCCCATGCATCATCCCATTGCGATCAGCAAGGCTTGCAAGCGGTCCCTCTTGTGGTGGCTTCACTCCCCGGATCTCCACAGGGGCCGCCCATTTTGTGCTTCTCCCCCTCTCGCCACGGTGACCACGGACGCCTCCCGCCTCGGGTGGGGGGGCACTTTGCAGGCCGGACCGTCCAAGGCACGTGGGACGATTCAGAGACCTTACTGCATATCAACGTTCTAGAGATGAGAGCAGTGCTCTTAGCGTTGCTAGCACTTCAGGACTTTCTTCCCTTGGGAACAATTGCGATTCAATCGGACAACATGTCTGTGGTCTGGTACATCAACAAGCAAGGGGGAACAAGGTCTTACCCTCTTTGTCGAGAAGCCATGAGAGTTTGGGAATGGGCAATCTCCACCAACCGCTTTCTAATAGCAACGCACATTCCGGTCGGTCCAACATCCTAGCGGACAAGCTCAGTCGCACCATTCTGACCCCTTACGAGTGGTCTCTCAATTGTCGAGTAGCGAACGCATATTCGCACGGTGGGGAACTCCTTCATGCGATCTTTTGCCTCTCCCTCAAACACCAAGTGCGACAGTTTTTCGCTCTGATACCTCCTCCCGGAGGTTCCCCAAGAGACGCTCTGGTGCATGCTTGGCCACCCGGTCTTCTGTATGCTTATCCACCCTTGCCTCTGATGCTCCAAGTTCTTCAGAAAGCCTCTCGGGTGGGTTGCAGAATGATTCTCATTGCTCCGTTTTGGCCTCGACAGATCTGGTTCCCCTTCCTAAGGTCTCACTCGGTGAATCCTCCTTGGATTCTAGATCCCATTCCGGATCTGATATCCCATCCATCCTGCATACCTCCTCCGAATCTGGACAACCTGAAGCTGACCGCTTGTCTGCTCCAGTTCCACTCTTGATCAGGACTCCCGGTATTTCATCACCTGTTAAGGCAATTCTGGTGGCAGCTCATAAACCGTCCACTAGAAAGGTCTACCGCAGCAAGTGGAAACGGTTTTCTTTGTGGGCGGAGCGGCAAGGCCTGAATCCCTTAACGGTTCCTCTTCCATTAGTGCTTGACTTTCTAACCACTCTTTTTAACGATGGTGCCAGCAGTTCCACAGTCAAAGTACAACTGGCGGCAATTTCTCATTATCACATTGGCCATGACTCTAATCCTCTTATGTCAGCCAAATTGTGTAAAATTTTTCTTAAAGGTACTTTTCTTCTCAGGCCCCCTGTAAAACAAGCGGTTCCTCCTTGGGACCTCTCTCTGGTTCTACAGGCCTTGACCGCCCCTTCGAGCCAGCTGCCACGGTGGATCTCAAATTCTTGTCCTACAAGACAGCCTTTTGGTAGCCATTACATCGCCAAGAGAGTTTCTGAGCTTCAAGCATTATCAGCTAAACCTCCTTACTTGGTATTTCATCCGGACCGTGTCTACCTCAGGACCAACCCGTCCTTTCTTCCTAAAGTCGCTTCTGAAGCAAACATCAATCAATCCATTAACCTCCCTGTTTTCTTCCTAAATATGAAAACAAAGGTGAATATAAGCTTCACTCATTAGATGTTCACAGGCAACTTAGATTTTATCTAAACAGGACGGCTGGTCATAGGCAATCCGACCAGTTGTTTATTTCCTTTGCAAAATTTAATTTGGGCAAGCCAATTTCTAAAGTTTCTCTGTCCCGCTGGATTTCACAGTGCATCTTATTGGCTTATCAAGCTTCAGGAAGGCCGACCGAGGGTGTTCATGCCCATTCAACCCGGTCAGTATCTACCTCGGCAGCCTTCAAAGCTAGGATTCCTCTAGATGATATTTGTGCAGCAGCCACGTGGGCTTCATCTCATACTTTTATTTCCCACTATAAGTTGGATCTTGCATCTAGGGGTAGAGCATCCTTTGGCTCCGCGGTGCTCCGGAATATCCTTCCATGATGGCCGCCCAAGATTCAGGTAGCTGGGGACTCTCTCCCACAGGTTGCAGACAAATGAATATCCTACTTCAGATTTAGAAGTTATGTACTCACCATAACGTTCCATCTGAGTAGGTGTATTCATTTGTCTGCAACCATCCCACCCTCCTATCCCCCTGGCCTTTCAGTTTCCTGCATATTCTATGTTACCCTTTTAGGGTGTTGTTGCTTTGGCAAACTCGATCTGAGGTCATGAGGGTAGAGCAGGGCATTATGGGTGAGGGGAGGAGCTGAGAGCTTGGATCCATAGCTGGTAAACCATGCCGGTTCGGATCCGATATCGGATCCATAACCCACAGGTTGCAGACAAATGAATACACCTACTCAGATGGAACGTTATGGTGAGTACATAACTTCTAATTCCAGTATACAGACTTCCTCTTTCCTTGATCATCAGGTGCCTCCTTAGCTACCTCTGTCAAGCCTCAAAGTAGGATCCAAAAGCTGAGCCTGTCTCAACTCTGTCTTTGTAACCTCTCCCAGCTCCCCTTCCACAGGAAGCCTAGTATCTTCTGACAGTGGTGCCTCAGTGTCAGCCTGGATACTACAACTCACCTCTGTCCTTGCAGTCACCATGTCCATGAGAATACCAGTGCCTACCAGCAGCTGTGGTTCACCTTCAGGCTCACTGCTACAAGGTAGCTCCTTCCCTGAAGTGATCACATCACCAGCCCCAGCTTTAGGCATAGGATCTGTCTTGGTCTACCCCAGGCTACCAGACCAACATGCCTGTCTACAAACTTGACTGAGTATAACTGCATGCACACAAGGTACTATATTATCAGACACACATACCTGCTCGTTCCCTTTTCCACCCTCCCAGTCAAGATGAACCCTGGCCAAAGGTATTTGGAATGGTGCCCCACCCAAAGCTCTGACTGGTTTGGACTGCCTAAACAAGTACTGCTCCTCCTGAACCACTACAGGCCTCACAATAGTTATATCAGAAGCTCTCTCTCTCTTAGCAGTGGCCCGTCTTCCATCCACTAAGAGAGGATACATATTTTGGTGATAGTTTGGCACCTCTGTTGTTTCCAGACAGCTTACCACAGACATTCTGTCTTTCCCACTTGCTGGCTTCCTCACCTTTGGTTTCTCCCCTTGCTTCAGTAGACATTTGTATGCTACATGGCCCCTCTGATTACATTTGAAACACCTAATCCCTGATCCTGACCGTGTGCATGAACTAGTGGCTTCCCCTATTACTGGTGAGCTCTGCCAGAGTGGTTTGAGCTGCCCTCCATGGGTTCCCTTATGTCCATGTGCGGCACTGGGTATCCCTTTCTTATGCATTAGTGCCCTGCTTGCCAAGTAGTGATCCCCTTGTCTCTCCAACTCATTTGTAGAGTTACACTCTTGGTCTGCCAACCAGATCCTCATGCAAAGTGCTGAGAGCTTGTTCCCTCACCAAAACGTCTGCCAGTCCTTCAAAAGTGGTGAGCTGACATCCACTCACCCATCTGTGAAAGTAAGTACTTAAGTCAGCAATGTAATCGCATACACTTTCACCTGCCTTCCGTCTATTTTCACAAATTTTTTTTCTGTACATTTCAGGAGTTAATTTGAAACAATCAAGTAAACAGTGTTTTACACTACTGTAATTCAAACAGTCAGTATCAGACAGTGTAGGAATTGCATTAACAGCTCTACCATGTAGTAAGGGGGTCAGGAATCATACCCAGAGCCCTTGGTCAACATGTTACTGTTCACATACCCTCTCAAATATATAAATACAACTATCAAAGTCATCTCCCTCCCTTTACAGAGTAAAACGTTTGCTAACCTTTATGGCTTCTGGGTTTTGGTCATTTCCTTCCCCAATACCTCCATGACCCTGTCAAAGGGTTAGAAGCTCCTTTTTGTGCTGTCTCTGCCTCTCATTTTCTTCAGCTTCCATCTCCAAATGCCTAGTCTCCAGTTCATACTGACACTGCTTCTCCCTTTCTTCAGCCTCCAGTTTGAGTCTTTTTAACTCCAGACAGATTTTAAGTCCTCTGAGGAAAAAGTGAACTGTTGTGTCTTGGAAGGCTGCATATCCCCAGTTCCAAACTGGATATTCTCTGAGCTGCTGGTCTGCTGTGCAGCTGTGACTAAGGCTGAGATCATCATTTCCCTAGTGAAGATGGCATGCACCAGTCCTTTGGCTTCACACACCTTGACCAACTGGTTCATTGTCAGCTTGCTATAATCCTCTGCTGACATCTTTGCCTGCTGTCTCTGTGTAAACTGACCTAAAAATAAATAAAGCTATTGTGGCAATGAAACTCTGTATGTGTATGCTGTGGCTGTTGAGAGTGCACACCTTGGTGACAACTACCCACAGGCTACTAAAGTTCAATTAAAATCCCAGACCGTTGCCAGCAATAGGTGATGAGCTCTCTTTACCCTGGAGCAGTGACTAAGGAGTCTCAATCCTCATTATTGTCTCCGGCAAGAGAGTGTCACTAAAAGCAGGGATAGAAATACACAGTTTCCCCTAAGAGTACACTGGGAACAGGTTCCAAAACCTGGGATTGAATTGTATACTTCACTTCAGTTCCCCAAATGAGTCTCCACACTAAACACTGCAGAACACTGTGTCCCAGTTCTGGGCATTTGACACACTCACTCTTAAATGTCTGATATTCGCACTTACACACACTCTTGGGAAAGACCGACACAGATTTACCTGTGGTGTTTCTTTACCCAAATTGCAAGGTAATGACTGCCACCAGTCAAATACTACATATAATAGATATTGAAATAAATGGTAGCATGTATCCCAAGCAGTAAGGCTTTTCGGAGTAACCCTGGTGTTATCAAAATAAGTATAAACACACTCAAGTTATTAAAAATATTAACCGAATAACCAGCCGCAATGAGAGATAGTAAAACATGTAATAAAAAGTAAAAGGATTTTAAATCATTTATTATATTTTACTTTTTTTACATTTGCTGACTGGGAAAGTCCGACTGGATGCATGTCCATTTTCAGGGAGGCCCGGGGAGAAAAGCTCTACAGTTAAATTTTAAGCAAAATATAAGGTGTATACAGAAACATTCAGATTTACATAGATAGTACCAAACTTAACATTGACTAGTAACATAGCATTGAAGCTTAAGATTTAACATATTTACATAGACTGAACACATCTTTTGCAGTTTTAGGTTGACATATTACATAATGTAGAACATTGTTAGTAGGGGTTGCATTTTTTGCTTTATACAGTTGACTTCTGAGTAAGTTAACCACAGTAGGGAGTATAGCAACAAATAGAGCAAAGATTAGACATAGCAGGGAGTATAGTAGCATGAGTACAGACAGAGATCAGAAACTGGATAACAGGTTAAGCAAGAAAAGCAGGCATAAGTAGCTTAAGTATAAAGTAGGAGTAGTGTAAAGAGAAAAGTGTAGTGGGCAGATAAGTGTCCTAGCAGTGACATATGGGTATTGACTAAGGGGTTAGAATTAAAGGTAGAACTGGAAGGAAGCTAGAGAAGTTACATTCTTTTGGTGATGAAGCTGAAGTCAGACGCAAGAGTAAGGGGAGCGGGTGGGGGTGGGGGGTCAGCCAGGTGGGGAACATGTGCATATCCATGTGTGCTTTAGGTGTTCTTTCAGGAGTTTTTTAAATGTAATCTTTGAGCCTGTCGAGGTAATACTAGTAGGTAGGGTGCTCCAAATTTTGCCTATGTAGTCAGGGAAGAGGGAGTCCCCTGCTGTGGTGTTGGTCTTTGTGACCTTGATTAATTTTTTGTCGCTAGAGCTTAAGTTGTCTAGTTTTAGCTTGTAGTTCTAGTAGATTGGCCAGAGCTGGAGTTTTGTCTGGGAATAGTAGACGATTATGGGCAAAGGAAAGTTGATGATAATTTAGGAGATTAAGGAATTCAAGCCATCCAATTTGTTGGAATTATTAAATAACTGATTCCAATAAACATCAGTTTCACACAGGAAATATGAAAATAATACTGTAGGAAAGATCTCACATTGATTTTAGACCATTGATTTTAGAAAACCTCTAACTAGCTGTAGTTCCTTGACTATCTGAAAATGAACTGTCCCTGTCTAATCTAAATCAGCAAGGCAAGATTATACTCATACTTCTGCAAGGCAAGATGAGGAATTATGTCCACATTCCAGGCTGTTGTCTGTCCTCAGCGACTGGAACTACTACTGTGGAAACAACTGAACTTCTACTGCTGAACAGCTCTGGAAAACAACACTGAGTGATAACTGAAGAACTGTCTCAGAACCTGTCTTTATAGCAGTTTTTTTTAAAGTAACAGGAAGCTGTTTTTTAATTTCTCCAAGTCTTTTCGGTCTCTTATACCATGATGGGAATGGACCCCATTTCTAAGTCAATGTACAATTAAAGTTCATGAAATTAGTATTGTTTATATCTTTGTCAGCCAGAAGTGCTCTTTGCACCACCATTAATGTTCCTTGTAATGACTCCTTTTGCAGTTCATATGGGGTTACATGTATTGGTAATGCATTTGAATATGATTGTAGATTCCTTTTTTCTAAGACATGTTGCTCCTATTACTTTTGGAACTGTCTGTGTTTCTTTATTCCACATTGCTCTCATTTCTGCCTGCAAATCCTGACATATGATGACTTTGTGTCTCTCTCTATGCAAGACAGTCACTGGGCGTGGCGATTTCAATAATCAGTGCTACTTTTGTCTTTTCATGGACCAGTATGTTCTGTTTTCTAGCATCTGTCTTTTGAACTGTTGGTAATGGGTGATCCCATGTGATGTAGACTTCATCATTTTCTATGATGCTTTGTGGCTCATGTTTCCAGTGTTTTTCAGCCACTTCAGTACCATAATGTTTGCACAATCCCCAGTGCAACAGTCTTGCCACATTATTATGCCTTTCAGTATACAGTTCTTCTGCCATTAGTATGTCACAACCAGCAACAAGGTATGCAACTGTTTCCAATTCTGTTTTACAAAACCTACATTTGTCTGTTTCTCCCACGTGTTCAGTGGGCATTGTAAACCAAGTGTACATAGCCCACCATCTTGGGCCACCAATATTAACCTTTCATCTCTTGGTTTGACTTCACCTCTCTAACCATTCTTGCATTCGATCCTGATCAACGTGAGATTCTTCCAGAAGTTTTCTATACTTGCAACTATATTTATGCATTTTTTGCATTTCTTGCCTTCTCATCTGGTCCCTCACCTTATATAATTTCTTTTGTTTTTTGGCACATTCAGTTGCTGCCTGATATTTAACTACTTCTGGTTTGATTTCTATTCCTGCTTGACGCCGATATGCTTCTGGTAAACTAAGAAGAGAAGTCATCTTAGATTTGTTCTCCTCATGTTTCAAAACTTTCACTACATTTGGGTCTTGTGAGGACAGCAGATGTGTGTGCAATCCCATGATTGCAGATCTATACATGTAATCAATTTCAAGAAGGCCCATCCCTCCTTTGGAACGGAGAATACATAATCTTGTTATGCACACATTTTTTTTTTTCATTTGGGGAGCATATGAAGCATCCTCCTTGTTTTCCTGTCTAATCTATCCATCACATTTTGGGGCTAGTCAGTCACTCCAAAACTGTAAGTTAGGACAGAAAGGGCAAATTGCTTTATAGCTTGGATTTTGTTTCTAGATGTCAGTGCTGTTTTCAGGATTAATTTAAGTCTTATAAAGTATTCCTCACTAAGTTTTATTCGCATTTTTTGTATTTTATTGTTGATCCTTCATCAATTCCCAAATATTTATACGCTCCCTGTTGCTCAAGTTCTTTTATATCACATTCTTGTCCCAAACTGACATTTTCTCTTGCTGCTGCAGTTTTCCTTCTTTAAAGGTTACCTTTGCACATTTATCAAGACCATATGACATTCTTACATCATCGGAAAGTTTTGACAAATTGCAGTTGTGCTTTTAGTTCCTCATTTGATGAGCTATACAGTTTTAAATTGTTGACAAAGGGAAGATGAGAAGTCTTTACACTTTGTTGTTTTGTAGGAGCCAATTTATAGCCATGGCCTAAGCTGTTAAGTAGACAGCTTAATGGGTTAAGGGCAAGACAGAATAGCAGTGATAACAGAGTCACCCTGGAATATCCCCTTTTGAATTTTTATCCCTGGGATAATAATTTTGTCCTTTATAGTGTTTTAATTGCAAAGTAATCTGTCACTGTAATATAGTTGATCAGTGTAGTGTGTGTCGTACACATTTTTAAGCACTCTTATCCATTAATGTGGGATACTATTGAATGCTTTTTTGTAGTCAATCCATGCCGTACTTAATTCTTCCCCTTTTTACAGTTTTCCATTATGACTTTATTCAGCAACAAATGATCCTTTGTTCCATATGACTTTTTTTATTGCCCTTTTGTTCTATTACCATAATTGAGTTTTATTTTAAGTGACTATAAACTCTGCTGGCATCAATTCCAGCGTATAGTTTATATGTCATCTGAAGGCAAGTTATTGGTCTATAATTTTTAGGGTAGCTTGCAGGTTCACTCTTAAGTAGGAGCATTGATTTTCCTGTTAACTAGGCTGGTGTCTGTTTGGGGTGCACATGTAAATAGTTCTTACTCATGGCTAAATCTTTGTGCAAAGATGCTAATACTTTTAACCAGAAGTTAGGTACAGAATTTAGGCCTGTGGTTTTCAAATTAGAGGCTTTTCTTAACTTTGTTTCCGTCTGTCTGGCTGTTCATCCACTTTCATATCCAGTACATTTAACCTTCTTATTCTTTCTTTTGCTTCTATCCATTTAGCATCTTTATGTTCCACAGGATCTTCATAAATACTTCTCCAAAGTATATGTTGTTTCTTCTTTTTTTTTCTGGTCTTTCAATTCCTTTTATCTTGTTTCCCAATTATCTATAAAAGTTTTTTGGGTCATAAATTGCTTATTTTGTACTTTTCCTTTATATTTATCTGTGTATCTTCTACATTTTTCCACTTGTGCTATTTTTAGTTTATTTGCATTAGTGCATGATAGATCCTGATCTGTTCTAATACTGTGCATTGTTTTTATCACGTCTGTCTATCCAAGTAGCTGTTAATCTGTTCCCTCTCCGATGCTCAGTGACACTTCTTGTCTTAATTGCTTTATAGTTTTGTCTATTTGGTACTTCCATGATGGTATTCAATTTCTACCCTTCCTTTCCCTCACTGTCCTGTGTTCTTGTGGTAGAACTTTATCAGTTATTAATTTAGCTGCACAGTAATATATCCTGTTTACTTCTGTTATATCGTGTGGATCTCTATGGACAGTCCTAATTACTGTGTTCATTTGTTTTATCAAACTTCTGATTTTTTTGGGTTTTATTGACCTTCTGCAGTCTATTTCTTTCATTGATCTTAATATATTTATCTATCTGTATTAAATCAAGCAACTCTTCTCTTAGCTCATTTTTTTTCTAAACTGAGGGCACATTTTTTGTTCCATTTCCTGCAGGCATTCTGCAGGAAGTTCTATAACATCTTCCTGTGGCACATTCTCTTCAGTTTCATCCTGTACCATCCATTGCTGTGTTGTATGGGAACTCACTGGCCTGTCACTCCTCAACATTGACTGCGTCAGAGTTTCCAGTTTCCTGTTCCTCCTCTTGCAGTCCAGCTTTAAGTAAATGTTTATACTGGTTTCCTGTGGAAGTCTCCAAAATATCTTCATCTGGCTGGTTTCCCCTAAATTTGGATGTCCATTGCTCTATGCCTATTGTGGTTCTTTCTGAATCAAATTTTCTACGTTGAATTCTTCACTTCGCAAGTACTCCATATCCTCAGTTTCTATTTTTTTAACTTCTCCATTACTAATCTCCTTTTTTACTTTTCCTCTTTGTCTTCTTATTTTTGTATTGTAAAGTTTTCCATGTCCAGATTCCTTTGCCTGTATTTCTCTTCAAATACCTTTGGTGCTGCTTTTTATGTATTGATTAGTTTTGCTTTCTCCTTTGCATAGATATTACACCATAGTAAATCTTTATGTTAAGTTGTCTATCTCACCTTCATTCTTGCTGGTTGGCCGACTCGGCCATCTTCAAAAGCTCGAGAGCTGTTTACTGGCTCGAGGCCTCCCCATATCCCATGATGCCTGGCGCTAGAAACCCAGATCTTGTTTGCCGCTTCTGCTGCGAGGTTGTCTTACTGGCTCAGGTCGTATATTTTCATTGTTTTATCTGTTTTTTTGACAAAAACTATTAGGATTTTTAGTGTAGTTTGTTAGTTGTAGTTACAATCTTTCTATAGGATATCTTTGTTTACCTGAATTCCCCTCCCCTTCAGAAAACTTGTTGTAGTTAGAGAGTCCCCGCCCCCCTCAATCTCTTCCTTAACTAGCCGTTTAAGTTAGAGGCTAACCTTTTTTAAAAAAAAAAAAATTAGTATTTACCTAGTTTAGTCTTTTTTGTTTGTTGGTAGCATAGTATATTGTGTCTATTTCTTGGTCTTGTGTGTGTGATAGTTATTATATCCTAAATTTTTTGTGTATTGTGTTTGGTGTTTCTTCCTAAGGTACGTCCAAGGATACCAAGGTGTCCAGAT
Source organism: Protopterus annectens (assembly GCF_019279795.1). NCBI lineage: Eukaryota > Metazoa > Chordata > Ceratodontiformes > Protopteridae > Protopterus > Protopterus annectens. Next base: position 410,309,018 of record NC_056743.1, on the reverse strand, counting down.
TCAAGAAGTGTGACTCATGCTGTCAGAAGATGTCTCTGACAGATGGTCACACTTCTTGTGTCTATTGTCTAAGCGCTGTGCACCTGCAGGACTCTTGTTCGGTTTGCCATGTTTTCAGCCCAAGAGTCCTGCAGGAGCGTAGGAATAAGTTAATCCTACAGGGTTTACTGAAGCCCGAGGATTCACCGGCTAAGGCTCAGCCTGTGAAGTCCTCCAAGCCACCTAAATCTTCGGCTCCCAGTTCGGAGCCGTTGTTGGATGAAACTACTCCTTCTGCCTTTGTTCCGGCCGGAACCGATGTGCCTGCCTCGCAGTCGGTTCCGACACGCACTTTGGAGCCGTCAGGGAGTCAAAAGAGATCCAGGTCTCCCTCCCTGGAGTCTATACGTTTGGCTCCAAGGTCTCCTCTGCTCCAATCGGAGCGCAGTCATCTGTCCTCCCACTCTTCTCAGTCATCAAGGCTTTCAGATCACGACTTGGAGAGAGTGGTCAGTAGACTGTTGAAATCGCAGGCCCTAGCAAAAATGTTGTCCAGCCCCCCTCATCAGGGTTTGGCTCCGTCCATGTCTACAGTTATTCCTCCTCAGATTCCTCCCTTGAGTTCGGAGCCGGAGTTTGTTGGGGTTCGAGTCGTGGAACCGTCGGCACCGATACCTTCTCCTTCGGTTCCGTCGTCAGCTCCGATCACTTCCTTGGTACCGTCCTTGGAGGGATCTGGGTACTGAGACTCCCTCGTCGACTCCGAGGGGGCGAGTGGCATCGGACCCTTGTCCGACCCCGTTCTCCCCTCGGAGCTTCGGTGCAGGTGAACTCGGCTCCTACATCGGCTTTGGAGCCATCCCCCTCAGTACGGAGAGGGATTCTGATCTCTTCGGAACCGGAGCCTTCTCAGCATCCAAGCAGGGGTGCCTTTGAGGTCATGAGGAGTGTGCTGGCCTCTGAGTCAGCCCCACGATCATCCCCATCGGCTCCTCCCCCTATGGTGCCTGCGTCTGCCTCTGCCCCTCCTCCAGACCCCAAGCGTGGGGAACCAATGCTCCAGGGCACCCCTTTGGGTGTATCTTACTCTTCCGAGGCCTCCACTGATCATTCAGAGGAGCCACCTCGTAAGAGGAAATGCAAGAGGAAGCATGTTGACTCCCCTGAGTCTGTCACATCACATACCGACTTGGAGGATTCGGAAGGGTCCCCTAGATCCCCCTCTGAAGATGTCTCCTTCTCAGACATCCTTGAGATGCTTAGGCAGAGGGGGAACTGGACTACCCTGAGCCCTTCCGAGGATGAGTCTGTATTCCTGGATGCTTTTGGATCCCGACCTTCCACCTCCTGGGTGTCTCCGCCTTTCGACCCACTGATGTCTGTGGTGGCTCAGAAGGCGTAGTCAACTCCAGACACAGTGGAACTGACCCCCAGAAGATCTGCTAAATTTATAACTGCACCACAGGATAAACAGTTTTTGACCAAAGGTGTTCCCGTTGATGCCATGGTGGTAACGGTGGCCACAAAGAAGGAGTTGGCTGAAACTTCTTCATCTGTCCATCCCTCTAACAAGGAGTCCAGGACGATGGACAGATATGGAAAGCGGATGTTCTCTTCAGCGACCTTTTCCATAAGGTCTCTGAATTATTTGTGCCACTTTACCCGTCTTCAAAGGGATCTCCTTAAAGAGCTTGGAGATACCCTCCAAGGTCCATCAGCTGAGGGGGCCCAGGCTAAGGCAGCCTCCCAGCTGGCGACTCTTAATTCAATGGTGAACTCCATGAGGCTCATTTCTTATGCAGCCGATGGTGCGAGTAGAGCCGTGGGCACAGGCGTTGCCCTAAAGAGGCATGCTTGAATGCGGCTATGTAACTTTGTGGAACCTTTCAGAGCATCTTTCACCAACACCTCCTTTGATGGTTCCTCTCTTTTTGGATCACAGGTGAAGGACACCCTTGCCAGGTGTGAGCAGGAAGGCAAGACTCTCTCTGCCGTGGGAGTCCGTTTTTCCACTCCTTCCAGGCCATATCCCAAGGGTCAGAAGAGTGGAAAGATGTGGTTCCGTAAATCCCAGGGAGCCTTGCCGGACACACGTGGTGAGTTCCCATCCAGGGGCAGAGGAGGGAACAATAACAGACGCCGCCCTCTTGGCAGAGAGGGTCCGCAAAACCAGGGCAGCAGAGAATCCTTCTCTGACAAGCCCTTCCAACATCCCTGAAGGGTTGCCCGGCTGCCCGCCTCTGGAGGCAGTCGGGGGAAGATTGTCGCTGTACCCAAGAGCCTGGCAAGACATAACACAAGACAAATGGGTACAGTCTGTTATATCCGGAGGCTACAGAATTCCCTTTGTTCTCACTCCCTTATTGTTAAACAAGTCCCTTCCAGATGTTCCACCCAATCTAAGGGATCAAACAGTTCAAGAAGTTTCAAAACTGCTAAGAAAAAGGGCCATCCAGCAAGTCCTAGCAGACCAGTAAGGCTCCGGAATTTACTCCAGGTTCTTTTTGGTACCAAAAAAGACAGGGGACTGGAGACCCATTCTAGATCTCATCAGACTAAACAGGTCTGTACAAAGAATGAAGTTTCGGATGGTCACGCTATTGTCCATTTTACCCTTTCTGGGTCAGGACAATTGGATGTGCTCTACAGATCTTCAGGATGCGTACTACCACATCAAAATGGACAGATGCTCCAGAAGATTCCTTCGCTTCCGGCTGGGAGCCAGCCATTATCAGTTCAGATCTCTGCCCTTTGGTCTCACCACAGCCCCCAGGGTGTTCACCAAATGTATGGCAGTAGTTACCGCTCACCTGAGACGGCAAGGATTCCAGGTATTTCCATATCTAGATGACTGGCTCCTCACTGCTTCCACCAGGCATCACCTTCTTCGAGCCAGAGACTACACTATCCAGACTTGCTCCAGACTAGGTATCACAATAAATTTCGAAAAATCTGCATTGTCGCCCTGTCAGTCTATCACCTTTATAGGCGCAAATTAAGTACAAAAGACATGTCAGCCAGCCTTCTACCAGACAGGGTGTTAGTCATTCGCTAACATGTGCAGGTCTTATTAGGATGCAAAAGAATTCAAGCCAGGTTTGTCCTCCAAACTCTGGGTCTCATGGCAGCAGCGATCATACTCGTTCCTCTAGCTCGTTTTCACATGAAGATTCTCCAGTGGCTTCTTTTCACTCAATGGTCCTTCCAGCAGCTTCCCATGTCTCACATGATTATGATCACACAAGCATGCAAAAAGCACCTTGCGTGGTGGATGTTCTCCACATCACTGACCCAGGGCAGACCATTTGTACTCCCCCTACCAGTTGCTACGGTGACCACGGATGCCTCCCTGATTGGGGTGGGGGGGGCATTATCAATGCAGAACAGTCCAAGGCACCTGGCAACCTCACGAGTACCATCTGCATATAAATGTCATGGAGATGAAGGCCATGATTTTAGCGTTGCAAGCTCTTCAGGACTCTCTTCCTACCGGGACCATTGCAATTCAAACGGACAGTGTGTCAGTAGTGCGGTACATCAACAAGCAGGGCTGAACCAGGTCCTATCCCCTATGTCGAGAAGCACTCAGACTCTGGCAGTGGGCGATCTATTCCCAATGGTTTCTGACCGCAAAGCACATCCCTGGGAGATCCAACGTCACAGCAGACAGGCTGAGCAGAGCAATTCTCATGCCTCGCGCGTGGTCTCTGAATCAGGTAGTGGTGGACCAAATCTTTCACAAATGGAGCCAACCTTGCTGCGATCTTTTTGCCACCCCCTTCAACAGCAAGTGCAGCAATTTCTTCTCTCTCCTTCCAGTTCCCGGACATTCCCCCAGAGACGCTCTCGTCCACGATTGGCCTCAGGGACTTCTATATGCATTCCCTCCCTTTCCACTAATCCCAAAGCTAATACAGAAAGCTACCATACTGGGCTGCAAGATGATCCTCATTGCCCCTTACTGGCCTCGACAAATATGGTTCCCGTTCCTGCATCATCATCTTCTCGAGCAGCCTTGGACTCTGGACCCAGTTCCAGACCTTCTAATCCATCAGTCGGGCGGGCTGCACCAATCCCTGCAATCTCTCCAGCTCACTGCTTGGTTGCTCCACTTCCAACTTTAGCCAGGCTTCCTGATATCTCCCCCTCTGTGCGCGAAATTATTTTATCATCGCACAAGTCTACGACTAGAAAAACCTACGCTAGTAAGTGGAAACGTTTTTCTTCCTGGGCAGAGGCTAAGAGTATAGACCCATTTTCAGCCCCTGTACACCACATTTTGGAATTTCTTGCGGAACTCTTTCATGCTGGGTCCGCTTCGCTACAATTAGAGTTCAGTTAGCTACAATTTCAAAATTTCACATTGGTCTGTCGGAAAATAATATCATGTCATATATAAATAATATCATGCTATGTAAAGCCTTTCTCAAAGGGACCACTCTGCTCAGGCCCCCAGTGAGAGATCCTCCACCTCCATGGGATCTAAATTTGATTCTAGCTTCTCTAATTTTTCCCCCCTTTGAACCTGCAGCATCTTGTTCTTTGAAGTTTTTATCTTGGAAAACCCTCTTTCTGGTAGCGATTACTTCAGCCAGAAGAGTTTCGGAACTTTAGGCTCTTTGTATCCGTTCTCCGTACCTAGTGTTCCACAATGACAGGGGTGCTCTCAGGAGTAATCCTTCCTTCCTTCCTAAGGTCTCTTCTGAGAATAACTTGAATCAGTCCATTGACCTTCCTGTGTTTTTTCCCAACCACTCCAACAGGGCGGAATATAAATTGCATCAGTTAGATGTTCACAGGCAACTATGCTTTTATTTGCATAGAACTAAGGACATCAGAAAATCGGACCAGCTTTTTCTTTCTTATGCTGAGGGTAAACAAGGTCTTCCAGTCTCAAAAGTAACCTTATCCAGGTGGTTGACTACTATCATCACATTCATCTATCAACTGAGGAATAAAGAATTGCCTGTTAAACCAAAAGGTCACTCCACCAGAGCTTTAGCCACTTCAGTGGCCTTTCAGGCTAGGTTGCCCATGGAATCTATTTGTGTTGCGGCTACGTGGGCCAACCCACATACTTTCATTTCGCATTATAAGTTGGATGTGGTTTCCAGGAGCAGAGCTGATTTTGGTTCCACTGTTCTGAAGAGTTTGTTCCGATGAGCCACCCAGGATTTTAGGTGCTAGGGACGCTGTCCCAACCAGCAAGAATGAAGGCGAGATAGACAACGTAACATAAAGAAGTTATATACCTACCATAACGTTCCATGTTAGTTGTCTTCTTCTCGCCTTCTTTCTTGCGTCCCACCCTCCATCCCCCTATCCTAGTAGACCGAGAAGAGTCCTTTATGGTTTTTCACTGGCTGAGTCTTCTCTGGCTATTCCTCTCTGCCTAGTAGCCTCTCTGATAGGGTTTTTGCATTATAGGATAGGATTCCTTCCTTTTTATGTCTGCAGTTAGACTTACCAAATGAGATCTGGGTTTCTAGCGCCAGGCATCATGGGATATGGGGAGGCGTTGAGCCAGTAAACAGTTCTCGAGCTTTTGAAGATGGCCGAGTTGGAGCAGAGGATCGGCTCCAAACCCAACCAGCAAGAAAGAAGGCGAGAAGAAGACAACTAACATGGAACATTATGGTAGGTACATAACTTCTTTTTCTTTCCATGTCCATATTTCTTCTTCAGATGTCTCCTGATCTTCCCATTTCTCCTTACTTTGGGGCTTGTTCCATAGTGCTGTGGTGTAACCTGTGTTAGACTTTCTACACCAAATCCTTCACTTTGCAGGCACTCTATAGCTTCAACTTCTATCTTCTTTAACTTCTACTTTACTAATCTTCTTTTCTACATTACCTCTTTTTGATTTTTTTTTTTTTATTTTGAAATTTTCCATATCTGGATGCCTTTGCCTGTATTTCTCTTTGAATATCTTTTGGGCTGCCTTCCTTATATTGCTTAATTTGGCTTTTGCCTTTGCATAAATATTGCTCCATATCAAATTTCTCTTTTTTTCCCATGTCCATACAGTAGAGAGTCAATTATCTAAACATCGATTATCTGAAACTTCAGTTATCCAAACCAGCCTTCCAAAGTTTTCGGGTAGGAAAATTTGTGAAGTCTGAATATGTGAACATTATACGTATTTGCTTGAGCATGTTTGTTGAGCTTGTAGCCAGCTTGTGTGTGAAAAATATTGTTTATTGTCCACTGGAATCGGTGAATGGTTGAAAAGTGTATTCCTGGGTGCAGAAAAAAACAAGATTTTAGAAGTTTTTATCCGCTTCAGTTATATGTTTGATTATCCAGTCCACCCTAGGTCCCAATTAGTTCGGATATTCGACTCTACTGTATTTCTTTTTTACTTTTCAAAAATCTGTAGGTTTTGTTGTTTATATTTTCACACCTCCTCAGATGCTTATTTTTCCAAACAAATCAAAGTTTCTTGGCCTGTATATTGTTTTTCACAAATCTGTTGTATTAATAAACACAAATTTTTATTTGAGGCTTCTGACAGTTTTTCTTATGGAAGTATTTCTTTCCTCTAATTTCTCTCTTAATCTTTTTGTATATCTTGTGTCTGGAAATTCTGGGCTTTTTGCATAATAGTAACAACACATAATTTCTTTCTTATCCTCAATAGTCCACTCTATTGTCTTTATGGCTCTTCTTTGACCCCTATCAGTTTTTGTGATTTCTGTGGACTGCTACTTTCATCAACAGCAGGGGGGGGGGCATCCTCCCCTGGGCCTGGCCCCATTGTAGGAATGTTTCCGTATTTTGAGGATTCTGCACTGTCATTTTTTCCAGTCCTGGCACCAGTGCGCCTACCAGGATTGGGCACTTTTTTATCCTGAGTCTTATGCACCCAGTCTATATATCAGTGTCGTCTTGGTGAGATTTTGTGAAAAACAGGGTCCACCTCGTCAAGGTACTCACCAAGATTTGAGGATGAGTTCAGTTTCAGCAGTGCTACTCTCCTTGCTGACTTATCTTTCCATTCAGACCCCTATCAGGAGGCTGCTATGAGAATTCTACTCTGTCATATCAGACTTTGAAAAGTAAACAAACAGCTACAGTGAAGTTTCTATTCTCCCAGCTCTGGCACACAATGACATCACATCCAGGTTGGCTGACTCTGGCGTAACATACATTCAGAATTCTCTTTTAAAAAGAAAAAACTGTACAGTTGGTCAGTCAGAAGAACACTGCTTGACATTCAAACATCTTGGCTAAATTAGAGTGATAATCAAAAGAGATGAACTTATTTACAAAATTATAGCTGGTCATGCTGGCGTATGTAACACATGGTAATTTACAGTTATTTACAAAACTTCAGACAGTCATGCTACATAGATAATATCTAATATCCTCACAGTTGCTGTTACTTTCCCTTGTTTTGCATCCAGCCTTGCTTTGTTTATGAATGTAATATGTTACAACCACACAATTCCTGTTCATATTTCAAATATCTAGACTGTTTTATGTTTCTCCAGTGGGTAATACTGAAATGTTACCTTTTCTGTTTTATCTGGAAATATGTATTTTATGGTTATGTGATACTTATGTCTGTTGTCCTTTTGTTGTGATTTAGGACACCTAGGACTTTGGCACCCAGGCATCTCAGTCCCATAAAACCACCCTTCAGTGACCCTGAGAATCGGGTAATTGTGGAAGCTTTTTGTCAACATGGTGCCTTTATGCTTGAGAGATGATGTGGAGATATGTCAGGCAGAATGCAAATTTGGCAGCAGATAGTTGAAGATGTTAATGCTGTAGGCTGCCACAGCAGTTCATATGATCAGGTGTACCATAGGGCCACTGACATGATCTCATCTGCACTCTGATGATGCCATTGACTTCATGGTGAAAGCGCTTAGTGTGTGGAGCAGCATTAAAGGCTTCATTTATTTGTTTTTTACTAGTTTTATTACCCATTGGATATTTTAGTTTTGTGATGATCTCATCTGCACAGAAGAGAGCAGCTGCAGTGGCCCGTGATCGGATGGGTACCTGGAATGGGGTCTGCTACAGAGCCACCACTAACAGGAAATGAAGAGTTCCTGTTCACTGTCAGGGATCCAGACAACTCCAAGAAAGTGCAGAACACCATGTCCTTGACATTGGTGCTACTGTTTCAGGGACATAAAGTATGTCCCAGGAGGAGCTCCCAGATAGGTTTATGTATCTCAATTCTTAAATACTCTTGTATAATAAAATATTTACATCAATATGTTAGTTCTGTTTAACAAGAAATTGGTTGAAGGATTGTAAATTGCTACAGCTAACAACACACTGGTTTAGGTTGTTATCCAAGTTCTTGTTGAAAGTGTAGTTAATGGACGTGTAATGGAAACAAAATGTAACCCCTGTGCTACTGTTAATTGTGATGATGATGTCCTTACCTTTTGCTTAACTTCTTCCAAGACCATCCAGCCTACAGTCATCTACACATGGTAAGCCAAACATTTGTGCATCAGTGCTGTTGAGTAGTTCAGAGACATATTTAGTTTGTGATGTTAGTGTCAGGACTGTTGTGTGTGTTGATGTACTGTCTGTAATAGTGGCACCGCTGTTAGTCCGTTAGTATACATTGGACTATAGTAGTGTGGGTATTCATTTTTTCCTGTGCTTGTTGGTTATTATCACATGTGATCCTGATAGTGGAAGTGTTGGACTTCTACCACCTGATTTCAGAGTATCAGCAGACTCTGATGATGGCAGTGGCCAAACAGAGGCACATTTGGGGGGGGGGGTGAAGAGGTTGAATTTGACACTGAGGTTGACATACAGCCATCTCCTGTAATTCCATCGGACACAGCCAGTAGGCCTATGCCTACCCATTCCAGTGAACAATAAACTCTCCAGCTAATCCCTTACACAATGCACCTCTCCCAATTACCTCAGATGACGTTTACCAGTTTGCCTTTAGACATGGTGCCATTTACTCGCAAGCCAGATATGTGATTTATTTTTTTCCTTCCATCATAAGCCTTGAAATTTCCTTTTTCTGTTCTTTAAAAACCTTAACCTATCTTATGTTGGTACTTTCTAATACTATTGGTAGTATATTCCCTTCTAAACCTATCTTTTGTTTCTTCTACATTTTCATGTCACTCTAGAATATCATTGTTGATATCTCTTTCTTTCCATTTCCATCTCCTCTACACTTTGTGTAGCCTTAAAATATCATTGTTGATATTCCTCTTTCAAAATAATAAAAGAAAGATTTCTTGTGTTTTTTCTCTTTGCTTCTTTTAAACTTGTTGTGGAGAGCCTGTCTGTCTCTGTCTGTGTTGTTGTCTCTTTCTCTGTCTGTGTTGTTGTCTGTGTCTCTGTCTGTGTTGTCTGTGTCTCTGTCTGTGTTGTTGTCTCTGTCTCTCTCTGTCTGTCTGTGTTGTTGTCTCTGTCTCTCTCTGTCTGTGTTGTTGTCTCTGTCTCTGTCTGTGTTGTTGTCTCTCTCTGTCTGTGTTGTTGTCTCTCTCTGTCTGTGTTGTTGTCTCTGTCTCTCTCTGTCTGTGTTCTCTGTCACTGCTGTCTGTGTTGTCTCCTGAAATGATGGATAAAGAAAAAGACCTGGTGGGCTTTAAACTGTGATGGAGTCATTGGAACCTAAGAGTACTACCAGTAAGCCTTAGGATCCGACCTTGTCTGTGGCTCTGATAGTTCAAGAAAAAAGATGCGTTTCAGTGCCAAGTTCCTTGGAATCGATACCTCAAATTAAGGATTTGTCTTCCATTACATTTTTCGTACTTAGGACTGGATATTTCCCTACAGTAGCAACATTTACAGACAGACCTCCTTCTTCTTTCTTGGAATGACCCAGATCTTCCTCTGTTATGTCCACCTGTTCTTCCAGAAGTCTTACTGAAGACAGTGTAGAGAGATTGGTGAGGCAAATTCTGTGAGCGCAAGGTGTGACAGGGACCACCATGGTTTCTACCCCCATTGGTCAAGGACTTCAGACTTCAACTACCCCTCCTTTTAATCCCTCGTCTGATTTCACTGGAAGCTTTAAAGACTATGGTTCTGAGTTGTCCAGTAGTGACTACATTGGATCCGAAGACATCCTCACCTCTGGATCCAACAATTGCTTTGAGTTCTTTTGTTCAGTCGGAAATGGAGACCTGTCAGAGCCGTATCTGTCCCGTCAGTTCAGAGGGGCTGGAGTCGACCCCTATTTTTTTTACCCATCTTTGCACCTTGGGGCTTCAACACAGATCAGTTTAGTTCTGGCATGTGCCTCTGGAGGGATCTCCTCAGGGCGGGGAGGGACTTTGGCTCTGAAGTCCACTGTCTCGGATCTAGGATCCTTTCCTTCTCTGGGGAGATCTGCTTTTGAGGCTATGGAGAGATCCATGTCTGCTTCAGTCGGTCTGTTCCTTCCCTCCCAGAAAAGCCAACTCTGTCACATTTTTGTTCAGAGCCTCAACCATTACCTCCACTGAGACAGAGACATGACCAAAGCCTCAGGTTTCCCAGCTGGGTGCCCCCTGTTCTTCCAATACCTCTCCAGGCCACCCCACCAAGGAGGTCCCTAGAAAGAAGTGCAAGAAGAAGCAGTTGAGTTCTCCAGAAAAATCTATCACAGAAGACATAACTTTCAGTGAGGGCGAAGGATCCCCAAGGTCACTTCCTGATGATGTCTCATTTGGAGACATCCTGGAAATCCTTAAGCAAAGAGGTGACTGGAAGTCCACTAATTCTTCATCTGAGGAATCCGTGTACCTGCAGGCCTTCGGTTCCCAACCATCTACTTCCTGGGTAACTGTGCCTGCCAAGTGAGTTCATTGAGTTGATCTCTCGGCAGCCATGGAAGTCCCCTGATTCCATTGAGCTGATCCCCTGGAAACTGGACAAAATTATCACTGTCCCCCGAGGATAAGCCATGCTGGACAAAAGGTTTGCCTGTGGATGCCGTGGTCGTGGCGGCAGCCACAAAAAAAGTAGTAGCAGAGGAAAGTTCCTCTATCCATCCTCCCAACAAGGAATCTCAGATGATGGATAGATTTGGGAAGTGAGTTTGTGTCAACAACCTTTACCTTATAGTCCTTGGACTATCTAGCACACTTCACCAGACTACAGAGGGATTTGATTAAAAAACTTTCAGATACCCTCTCAGGAGCGGTTTCTGAAGAGATTTGGGAGTCTGTTACCTCTCAATTGGCCACCCTAAATTCAATTTCTAATACTTCCATGAGGCTTATTTTGCATGTAGCCAAAGGAACAACCAGAGGAGGGGGTTCAGGCATTGACATGGAAACATGCCTGGATGCTCTTGTGTGATTTTTGCGGAGCCCTTTAAGTTTTAATTTGTCAGTGCTTCTTTTGACGGCATGTCCTTGTTTGGCCATAAAGTTAGACACATTGACCAGGTGTGAGAAAGATAGTAAAACCCTTTCTGCTGTGGGCATACGTTTTTCCACTCTGCAAAGATCCCTTCTGAAGGAATCAATGCAGCAGTGGAAAAATGTGGTTCAGGAAATCTCGAGCGTCTTCTCAGGGCACATGGTGGTGGTTCCCCCAGGAGCAGAGGGGGGAACTCTAATGGGAGGCGTTGCCCTCACGACAGACAGGGCCTGCAAAACCAAGGGTACAGAGGTTCTGTCTTTGGTATATCCTTTCAGCACTTCTGAAAGGAGGCTCAATTGTCCTCCTCTGGAGACAGTTGGGGGTCGCTGGTCCCTGCATCAAAAAGCCTGGCTACAGATCACTTCCAATACATGGTTGCAGAGCATAATATCCCGAAGTTATATTATACTGTTTTCCCTTCCTGTGTCTTACAGAAGTCATTCAGGAGGTACCACCTGACCAGAGAGAATCTGGAATTTATTCAAGGTTCTTTTTAGTGCCAAAAAAGACAGGATACCAATTTTTGCATCTCAGCAATCTAAACAAATCAGTTTGTTGAACCAAATTCTGGATGTTCACAGTTCAGTCTTCCTTTTTTGGAACAGGGCGACTGGATGTGCTCAGTAGACCTTCAGGATGTGTGTTGTTACATAAAGATGCATAGACAATCCAGAAGGTTCTTTGCTTTCAGCTGGGAGATGGTCACTACCAATTCAGGGTACTGAACTTTGCCCTCTACACAGCCCCCAGGGTGCATGGCAGTAGTAGTAGTAGCTGACTTGAGGTTGCAAAGATTCTGGGTGTTTCCATATTTGGAAAGATGGCTCATCATCGCCACGACCAGACATCAATTGCTAGAGGCAAGAGGAAGAAGTTCTGCAAACATGCTGCTTCCTGGGCATAACCATAAACTATGAAAAGTCTCACCTAGAACCAAGAGAAAGACTTGATTTTATAGGGGCTTCTTTAAACACAAAGACCACAGTTGTCTCCCTTCCCCCACAAAGACTGAAGACATTCCAGTTTCAAGTCTGGAGAATGGTTGTCTTCCTTCCCCCACAAAGACTGAAGACATTCCAGATTCAAGTCGGGAGAATAATCAACATCCACAGCAACAAAATACCAGCAAAATTAGTTATTCAGGTGCTGGGATCCATGGCAAAATTGATCACACTTGTTTCCTTGGCCAGATTGCACTTGAATTTTACAGTGGCTGCTTGCAACACAGTGCTCCATCCTTTATTAACCATTGTCCATGCCAACTGTAATCACCAGTGTCTGCAAAAGAGATCTTACTTGGTAGATTCAGTCGGATCAAATTTTACAGGGCCGTCCTTTCATTCCCTTCAGCCTAAGGCCACAGTGAACACGGATGCTACCCAGTTAGGTTGTGGGAGGGCATTGTCTGGGGAGGACAGTTCAAGGCACTTGGTCCCCAGTATAGTCCAGCTTGCACATCAGGTTCCTAGAGATGAGAGCATTGCTTTTAATGTTGCAGGCCTTCGAAGATGCTCTTCCCTCAGGGGCAACTGCAGTTCAGAAGGGCAATATGTCAGTAATTTGGTACATCAACAAATGAGGAACCAGATCCTACCCATTGTGTCGGGAAGCTTTGAGTGTGGCAGTGGGCGATCTCATCCAACCATTTTCTAATAGCAACACACATTCAGGGGAAGTCCAGTGTGATAGCAGGTGAGTACATTTACCTCACAAATGGTCCCTCAATCAGAAAGTGTCAGGATTTTCCAAAGATGGGGTCAAACATGCTACGACCTGTTTGCCTCTCCCATAAACAGCAAGTACAGCAACATTTTTGCCCTGACACCCCCCCCCCCCAGAGGAGGAGTTACTGAGGGATGCTCTTCACAATTTGTCCTCCAGTCTCTTGCATGCCTTTCCACCAGTTCCATTAATTCGCAAGTTCCTACAGAAAGCAATCTGGTTGAAGAGCACAGTTATCCTCATTGCACCTTATTGGCCTCAACAGATTTGGTTCCCCTTCCTTTGGAGTCACCTAATGGGGCCTATATTAGATCAGCGAACGCTTAAACAAGCGAACGCTTATTGATCGACCTTATTTTAGCGAAAGTGAAAAATATTGAAGCAGCAGAAACCCAAATTTTTTCCTAGGGAAAGAATTCGGTTGTCCGTTTCTGTTGCTTCGGTATTTTCAGTGCTGTGGTGGAAAGTTACGGGTCGGATTCAGGTAAGTGTGCGATTCTGTGGATGTGAGTGTTAGGGTGGTTTAGGTGAGTTAGGGTTAGGGCTCAGGTTAGGTATGTGTGCGATTGTGTGGACATGAGGGTTAGGGCAGATTTAGGTGAGTTAGGGTTAGGGAGCGGGTGATGTGAGTGTGCGATAGTGACGGACCTTAGGGTTAGGGTTTGGGTTAAGGTAAGTGGATAGTTAGTGGTGTGTGCATAGTTTAGTGTAGGGTTAGGTGTCAGATTTTAGGTGTATGTGTGTGGATTTCTGTTTGTTTGGTGTGCTTGTGTTGTGTGTATGTGTTTTGGATCAGCGATTTTTTTTTTTTTTCCCTAGGAAAAAAATCGCTGATCTGACAGTTAGAGATTGTAAGCTTTCGCTTACATAAGGTTGATCTATCAGCGTTCGCTTTTTTAAGCGTTCGCTGATATAATATAGACCCACCTAATACAACAGCCTTGGATTCTGGATGCAACTCCAGATCTCCTATCTTACCCAACAGGCGTGATTCATCCAGACATTCCAAATCTCAAGCTGACTGCTTGGTTTCTCCAGTTCCATTAGTAGCCAGACAACCTATGCTCTTTTCCCATGTCCAACACATACTGTTATCTTATAAACCTTCTACACAAAAGCTTTGCTCTAGTAATTGGAAGAGATTTGCATATTGGGCACTCCAGAATGACATTAGACCTTTTTGGCTCCAATCCACGATATTCTACAGGCTTTAGCTTCGCTTTCCAATGAAGGGGCGTTGGCTTCCATGATCAGAATACAATTAACAGCTATATCCAATTTTCACTTTGGCTTTCAAGGCTCCTCTGTTACTTATCACAAGCTTTGTAAAAGCTTTATTGAGGGGTACTTCTTTTAAAGCCTCCTGACAAAGATCCTACTCTTCCTTGGGATCTGAATTTGGTATTGCAAGCAATCACTCGATCTTCCTTTGAACCAGCTAATGAGTATGATATTAAGTTCTTGTCTTGGGAAAACTTTTCTTAGTGGCAGTAATGTCTGCAAGAAGGATTTCAGAGATTCAAGCTTTGTCTTCTAAACCTCCATACCTAATTTATTTTACAAAGTTAGAGTCTTGCTCAGAACCAACCCCTCTTTTCTGCTTGAGGTGGTTTCAGAGAACAATATCAACCAATGTATTAACCTGCTAGTGTTCTTCCTCAACTTCGCTAACAAAGGTATATATTGCTTACATCTACTAGATGTTCACAGACAGTTAAGATTCTATCTTCACATAACAAAATATTTCAGGAAGTCAGACCAATTGTTTCCTTCTTGCATACCACACTTGGAAAATCTGTGATCAAAGTAACCTTAGCCAGATGGCTCACAAATTGTATCTCATTCATCTATACCAAGTTGGGCATTTCCTTGTCAAAACCCTTGCAAGGCCATTCAACCAGGGCTGTAGCAATGTCAGCTGTATTCCAGTCTAGAGCTTCCACATATGACATCTGTGCAGTGGCAACTTGGGCTACTCCACATGCCTTTATTACACATTACAAATTGGATCTGTTCTCCTGGGGTAGAGCATCATTCAGCTCAGTGGTGCTTAACAACATCCTTTCTTAAGTCCTCCCAGGATATAAAGTAGCTGGGGACTCTGCTCCACAAGTTGAAGATAGAATGAAAATTGACAACATCAGATAAGGAAGTTATATAATCACCATAACATTCAATCTGTGTTGTGAATTTTCATTCTTCCTAAAGTCCCCACCCCTACTATTGACTTTTAGAAGGATGGGTGATATCAGGATTATCACTTTTTGGGTATATTTTTACATTTCCAGATAGTCTCCATGAAAGCATTTGATCTGATGGTATCCATGTCATTATTCCTCACAGTAGGGTCTTGGATCCGACATCGGATCTGAGCCGGCAACTTTTGCATAGACAGATCCAGGGCTGAAGCTCCTCCCTCCCATAATCGCATGCTGCCCTCTAACCCTCAGATCTTATTTGCCGCATACCACTATGGATCCATTGGCTCTCGCTGAGATAAGTAATTTTTCTACCCTTTTCTAACTGTTTATACACCGGGTTTATTTTCATTATTTGGTAGTGTTAAGAGTTGGTTACCTCCCCTCTCTTAGATGTCCTAGTTTTTCTGGTCGTCAGTTAGGCGTTTGGGACCTTTTTTCCCTTAGTCTGTTTAGTCACTAGTGTTTTCTTACTTTCTTTAGCATGTCTGAGAAACCCTCAGGATTTAAGAAATTCTTATTGTGCGGTCGGAAGATGCCTAATTCCGACTCGCATGAGGAATGCTTGTAATGCTTAGGGGCTCCTCACCTGGTGGTTGAATGCAACGTTTGTGCTGCATTCAACCCCAGCACTTTGGCGGAGTGCCGAAATAAGCTTTTGCTTAAAGGAATGGTTCAGGGGGTCCTTATGTCGACCCTGGCAAGGCTTCCCCTTCTGATCCTAAGTGGAAGGCTTCTTCTGTCCACTATGGGGTTTCTAAGAAACCTAGGCTGTTGGCTGCCATGTCTCCAGATCCGACCCTAGCCCAGGCTATCTCGGATCCGAGATCCTGGGATCCCAGATCCATGGACTTCTGCCAGATCCAGACCTCCTTGTATCGGAGGCCCTCAGATGTGGTCAAGGCCAGACCAGCTTCGGATCTGACCAGTTCATCAGATCTGACCGCTCCCTCCTCTTGGCCTTTGGATCCAGCAGTCTTGTCAGGTCCTACTGTAATTATAGCGGATTCAGCTTCATCTGGATCCTTCAGGCATTTGTTTCCTCTGGCTCCAAGGCCTTGGAGGCAAACTCCTGAGCTTAGGCACAGGTCTGCGGACTCCAGGATTAGATTCACCAGCCAAGTCTACCCTCTCCTCCTCTTCCTACAGATCTTTCAGGAGTTTGTTGCCATTGGATATGGACAGGATGATGAGGAGCTTCCTCAAAGCCCAGATAGAAGTGAGGCTTCTGGCGTCCCCAGCCCACCCAGCTAGACGGACCTCCCCAATTCCTTCTCTCCATTCTCCTCTTCCGACTCCTAGGGTATTGGTATCTCGGGCTCTGGATATCCATGGCCAGGTCCCAATGGAGCCAGAGTATTTCCCCCTTTCTTAACTCCTTCAGGGTCCCTGGTCTGCTGTGTTCTTCCCCCCTGGACCAAAGTGGGACCCAGGTCAGAGTGGTCGGTGCCAGCTCCATGGGGGCATGGTCTGATCTGGGCCTTTCCGATCTATCCCTATCCCTCCCTCTTGGGGTTCTCAGCTCTAGACAGCTCCAGACTGGTATTCTGTGGGGGTAGCAGTGCTGTGTCGGGGTCCATTCCCCCTTTCTGGGTGGCTTCACCTTCTGGGGATGGGGAAGGAACTGCGTCCAGCCTCTCTACCTTCAGGGTGGTAGAGAGGATCTTCTCCAGGACTGGAGCTACATCTCCTGTTCCAGGTCCATACATACCCTTCTCTACCTTGGGTGGTGAGGCCTCCCATCCTTTCCAGGGTCAGCCCTCTTGTACTACCTTTCAGGGGGTTTCCTCTCCTCAAGGGGTCCCCGCATTTTTGAATCCACCCCGGAGCCCCCCATGGAAGAGGTACCTTGCAGGAGAGAGTGCAAGAGTCGGCACTTGGACTCTCCCATGGAGTCCCTCACAGAAGAAACAGACCTCGATGAAAGAGACGGGTCCCCCAGATCTCTACCTGAAGATGTCTGCTTTGGGGACATCCTTAAGATCCTGAGGCAGAAGGGCAGAAGGGCTGATGTTCTCCACAACCCCCACCTTTGGAGGAGTCATTGTTCCTGAAGGTGTTCGGATGGGCACATCTACTTCCTGGGTGTCCCCTCCTGCAGACAAGTTGGTGGACCTTATCGCCAGCAGGGCTTGGAAGGAACCAGACACTGTGGAACCAGTACCTAAGTGGGCCAACAAGTTCCTTGGCACCCTCGTGGACCATCCCTTCTGGAGCAAAGGGGTCCCAGTTGATGCCATAGTTGTTGCCGCTGCCACCAAAAAGGAGTTGGTGGAGCATAGCTCCATGGTCCATCCCTCAAACAGGAAGTCTCGGGTGATTGACTGACATGGGAAGTGTGTGTTTGCCTTGGCTATCTTTGGACTCAGGGCAATTAATTACCTGGCACACTTCACCTGCCTTCAAAGGGACTTGGTCAAAGAAATCACCACTTCCCTTTTGCAGTTATTGCCTGAGGAGGACCTCAAGAAAGTGTCTCCCAAGATCTCTACTCTTACGTCACTTGCTAATTCTTCGATGAGGTTAATTTCCAATGTGGCAAAAGCTACCTCTCAAGTGGTAGATATCGGCATATTGATAAGGCACCATGCTCGGTTACATCTATGCTGGTTTGCGAAACCCTTCAAAGCGTCCTTTACCAACGATGTCTTTGATGGGTCTACTCTGTTTGGACCCTCAGTGAAAGACAGTCTGACCCATAGCGAGCAGGAAGAAAAGACTTTGTCCACTGTTGGGATCAAGCTGTCCACTCCTGAGAGGTCATTTTCCAAGACCCATTGAGAAGCTAAGAAGCTGTGGTTCCAGAGGTCACAGTCGTCCTTCCAGGACACTGCTGATTCCTTTTCCAGAAGCAAGGGGAGAGGTTTCAATGGCAGACACTGCCCTCAAGGCAGGAGGGAGGGGGTCTGCAGAATCAGGGCTCCAGGGAACCCTTCTCTGAGCTGCCTTTTCAGCACTCCTGAGGCATTCCCTGACTGCCCTACGTGGAGGCAGTTGGGGGTCATCTTTTCCTTCACCCACTAGCCTAGACAAACATTACTCCTGATCAGTGGGTATTAAACATTGTTTCCAGGGCTTATTTCATTCCCTTTTTTCAACCCCCTCCTATATGCATGCCTCTCCCCGATGTACCACCCCGCCAGAGGGAGTTGGTCTTCAAGCAAGTCATACAACTTCTTCATAAAAGAGCCATCCAATAGGTTCCAACAGGGCAAAGAGGGTCCGGAACTTACTCTCGCTTCTTTTTACAGCCAAAAAAGACTGGTGACCTGCATCCTATTTTGGACCTCAGGGAGTTAAATCTGTCAGTAAAGAAGTCCAAGTTCTGGATGGTTATTGCTCAGTCCATTCTATCTCGGTTATGCAAGGGCGACTGGATGTGCTTAATGGATCTCCAGGACGCCTACTATCACATCATGATAGACACTCGAGGAGACGCCTTTGCTTCCAATTAGGGGCCAGTCATTACCAGTTCAGAGCCCTTCCCTTTGGACTCACCACAGCCCCCCCGGGTGTTTACTAAATGTATAGCAGTGGTGGATTCCAGGTGTTTCTGTATCTGGACAATTGGCTCTTCATGGGATCCATGAGGCATTGACTGTTACAGGCCATCCATTATGTCCTCCTCTTGTTCAGCCAGTTGGGGATTACAATGAGCCTCTCAAAGTCCAATGTGGCCTAGTTGCAAAACTTAGTTTATAGGAGTCCAGCTAGACCGTCTCAGAGATTGCGGCATTACCCTTTCTTAGAGTGCAGCTGATTCAGGAGCAGGTCATGCACATCTGGAGTCTTTCGAATACTCCAGTCCACTTGATTCTGCGGACCCTAGGATACATGGCCATGGCCATACAGCTTGTGCCACTGGTGAGGTATCATATGCGGGTTTTACAGTGGACCTTGGCAGTTCAGTAGTCAGTTGTGGCTCATCCAGTGTCCATGCCCATAAAATTGATGCCAGTGTGCAGACGGCACCTTTTCTTTTGTATTCATTCTCAGGATCTCCTGTCAGGCAGGCCCTTTTCACTCCCTTCACCCAAGGTAGATGTGACCACAGATGCTTCCTTGTTGGGATGGGGGGCATTTCCAAGGGAGAACAGTTCAAAGCACGTGGTCCCCCGTAGAGACCAAATTGCACATAAACCTCCTAGAGATTAGAGCAATCCTCCTAACATTCCAAGCTTTTCAGGACTGCCTCCCTCTGGGGAAATTGCAATTCAGACAGACAACATGGCAGTGGTCTGGTATATCAAAAAAACTGGGGGGGGGGGCATGAGCTTACCCGTTGTGGAGGGAGGCCATGAGAGTGTGGGAATGAACATAGTCTTCCAGGCACTTTCTTCTTGCAACAGATATAGTCAGGGACCCCAACGTGTTGGCCGACAAATTCAGCAGAACCATAGAGTTCTTATGAGTGGTCCCTCAATTCGATGATAGTGAAGCAGATTTTTGATCACTGGGATCAGCCATGCTGTTACCTATTTGCCTCCCCAGCCAGGAACAAATGCAGCATGTACTTCACCCTGATTTCCCCCAACTGGGGAGTCACCAAGGGATGCTCTAATCCACACTTGACCTCGGGGTCTTCTCTACGCTTTCCGTCATATTACTCTTATCCCCAAAGTTTTGCAGAAAGCATGTCTGTTAAGGACCTTGATCCTCATTGTCCTCTTTTGGCCTCTTCAGCCATGGTTTCCCTTCTTAAGGTCTCACCCTTGAATACTGGATCCCCTTATTTATTTTATTTATTGCATTTGTTAACCGGGAAAATCGAGTGGGTCTAGGTGAGTCCATTTTCAGTGGAGGCCCGAGGAGAAAAGTCCACAAAGATATAACAGCACTTACATTAAATAAACAGAAGAGTGCATACCATCACAACGCTTGGGACAATAGACAGAATATATACAATCACAATGCATGGGATACTATGAACATGAAGTGCAGTTCTACACGGTATATTACATTGTGAATTAGGTTACATGAACTAACATTATGTACATGAGTAACACACAGCGTAGAGTGTATTCAGTCATAATGCTAGGAGTAGTACAAGTACCATGCCCAGATATTTTCATACAAAATACATATTTGCATAGGACTATTCCAGTAATACATATAATAAGATTGCACTAATAGAGTGTCAGTGTGTGATTATGAATGATGGGGTTTGTAGGCATGAACAGTGAATTGTATGAAGACCGAGAGGGTATATGAAGTCAGTTATAGTAAGTGAGAGATGGAAGAAAGTACAGGTATAAGATGGAATAAGGTAGGTTTGATAGTGAAAAAGTCAAATTGTAGAGAGTGTTGTAGCGGCAGAGATGCAGTGCTAGAGAGAGGGAAAGGTGTTGCCTGAGGGAAATGTTCGAGAGCAGGATTGCTGTTGGTTCTGATAGAAGGTGGGATGGAGTTCCATAGTTTTGAGACAGTGAAAGAGTAGAGCATCTGACCAGCTGAGTGATTTGGCTCATCTTATTTCAGCAGCATTTTGTTTTCAGATTTAAGAGGTCTGATTGGGTGAGACATGGTCAGCAAGGAAGAAAGAGAAGGGCAGGCTGAAGGATTATATACGAGTTTATGTGCAGTAGTTAGTTGTAAATAAGTGAGATTGTGTGGAAGTTTGAACCAGTTTAATTGATGTAGGGATGAGCAGTGATGGGATGAGAATTTAGCATTTGTTACAAATTTAGCAACCTTATTGTAGCATGAATCTCTAGTTAGGTTTTCAGAGAGGACTGGATGTTGCTAAGGATAGGGGCACCATATAAGAGGAACAGTAGCATTAAGGATGGGGGTAGGGCCTTCTTTGCAGTGAAATTAAGGACGTTGTTGTGTCTGTAGAGAATACTTTAGCTTTTGGTGTGTTTTCCTGATGTTGCTGTGGATATGTAGGTCAAATGTTAGGTTGTCATTTATGATGACACCTAGCAGTTTGGTACTTTGAACCACTTTGATAGTGTTGTTTTGGGAATGGACAGAGAGTTCATTCTTATTAATGGGTGGGTGTTTTTTGGGGGGGTGAATATAAGAAGTTTAGTTTTATTGGGGTTTAGAGCGAGGTGGTTATTGGACATCAGAGTTTCTGTTGATGTAAAGGCATTTTGAGTTAGAAGTTTTAGATCAGATGTGGATTTGGCAGTGTAGATGATCGTGGAATCATCTGCATAATGGATGACAGTGCCATGAGTAAGGGTGGTATGGAAGTTGTTTATGAATATGCTAAATAGGAGGGGGCCCAATATGGATCCTTGTGGTACACCTGTAGTAGTGTTTAGGAATGGTGAGAAGGAATGCTGTCATTTGGTGGATTTTTGCCTATTGGAGCGATAGTTGGAGAACTAATTTAAGGTTGGAGTTGAGATACCCAAGTTGGAGAGTTTGGTTAAAAGAAGGGGATGGGAAACTGTGTCGAAGGCCTTTGAGAGGTCAAGGAAGAGTGCGGAGATAAAGTAACCAGCATCACAAGCCCTATTTACTGTATCCATGAAGGCAGTGAGAGCTGTACTAGTACTGTGACCTGGCCTGAAGCTGTGCTGTGTGGGAGATAGGAGTTGTTTAGCAACCAGATGATTGAGAAGCTGGTAGTGAACACATTTTTCTAAATTGTAGACAACCACAGCAAACAAGGAAAACTTGAAGTACCACACATGATAAACCAGAAACTCCGTAGAAGGAAAATTTATTAAGAGCACACACCTTAGAAACCTCTAGCGCCTCGGCCAAAAGCCTTTAACAGAGTACAAACCTTAAAAAACTTCACATCCATTTATACTAAACCTTAATAGATTAATTAATTACTTAACAAGCTTCAATGCAGTTTTTAAAAAAAAAACAGAACCTTATATACATATTTACACGAAACTTTTCCAGAAACATTCCTGATTTAGTCCACCAGGGAACATAGTATCAAATTTCAAAATCAGAAATGCTTCTTTTTTCCTTAATTGTTTAACCTGTTCATCACTCATAAATTTGTTAAGGACTATACTATCTAAAACTGTAGCCTTAAACCCATCCAGACTACCCATATGAATTTCATTAAAATGTGTAGCCACAGGACTAGTTAATTTATAGTTCTTAATATCTCTAATGTGTTCTTTTATCCTACACGAAAACTGTCTTTTCGTTTCCCCTATATAAAATTTATTGCAAGTACATTTAATTGCATATATAACTTTTTGGCTCCTACATGTGAAATACCCATTTGTCTGAAAATTCCTACCATTGATTATATCAAAAGTCGGACTCACATATTTACAGATGGTACATTTTCCACACACTATTGTACCTTTCTCCTTTATACCCCTTAACATCTCAACCTTTGGTCTTTGAAACCTACTATGCACTATAAAGTTTTTAATATTTCTACCCCTATTAAAGGAGAAACGTATTTTTTTCTGTTTTAAACAATCTACTTCTCTTCTTACAATATTCCAACTAGATTTGACTATATCTAAAATTTTCTCAGATAAAACTGAGTAAGTAGTGGTAAAATATATGTCTTTATCTTTATCCATTTTATTTATATTCTTGTAAGGTATCCAACTGTATTTTCTATTTTCCTTATAAAAAACTATATTTAAACTTTCTTTTAAGTTAATTTCATCATAACCTCTTTCCTTAAATCTATGGAAACTATTATATAATTCTCTATTTCTATCTGAAATATTACTACATAGTCTTGCTATTCTCATAAATTCAGTATATGGAATAGATTTAATAGTATGCAAAGGATGATAGCTTTCACCATGTAATATATTATTACCCTCTGGAAATTTCCTATGTATATTAGTAACTACTTTTTTAGAATGACTATCACCTTGTATTTCTACATCCAAAAAATTAACCGTATTTCCTTTCTGTAATCCATCAAATTTTACCCCCATATTGTTTATTTGTATTTCATTTATAAATTGATCAACTAACTCAATACCACCCTTACAAATAAAAATAAGATCATCTATGTATCTACAATACTTAATTACAAAACTTTGAAAAAATTGATTAGTATAAATATACAATTGTTCAAACAGACCCATGAATATATTGGCATAACAAGGGGCAAATGGAGCCCCCATTGCTGTTCCTTGTGTTTGTCTGTATAAATTTCCATCGAATTCAAATATATTATTCTGCAAACACATCATAGTTAATTCCAAAATATATTCCACCACAGGACTTTCACCTAAGAAATATTTAATAGCTCTCATACCATCTGCATGATTAATAATAGTATAAAGGCTTACAACATCTATAACTACAAAGAACATGTCCTTCTCCCATTTTACTTGATCCACTTTTGTCAGAAATTCAAATACATCTTTTACATACAATGGTAGTTTTTTAACTGTTGGAACTAAAAATTCATGCAAAAAACAAGAAATATTATTCAAAAAACTTCCACTAGCTGAAACAATAGGACTTCCTGGTGGATTTTGCAAGTCCTTATGAATTTTTGGCAAACAGTAAAAGCATGGCATTCTAGGATTCTTAATAGCAAATTTATCTTTTACATCTTTAGTTGAAAAATAATGCAATCTTTTGCCTTTAACAATTCATTATATTGAGCTTGAGCTTTATAATAATCTGACATTTCTATATGTTGATGTACTATACTATCATTCAAATGTATGTAACACATAGATAAATATTGAATGTAGTTCAATACTACCAACTTCCCACCTTTATCTGCAGGTTTAAACACCATTTGTTCATTCTTACTTAAATTAATTAAACATTTCCATTCATTTATCTAAATTATACTTAATATATTTCTTATTTTCGTTCATAAATCTATCAAATGCTATTTGTACATTATAATTCAAGGACATATCAAAGCGAAATATACATTCATTTGTATAATAAGGAATAAATTCACTTTTAACTTTGATATTTTCCGTATTTAACTTACAATAAGCATTGCTACAAACAACTTCATTATCCATAGAATGACATGAATAAAAGCTATCATCCGAACTACTACTTTGTTCATTTCCATCATTCTCATTCTTAATATTCTCAACTTCTATATTAAAGAAATGTATAAGCTTTAACTTTCGAACTAGACGGAAAGTGTCACATTTTAACTCATGCAGTCTAGGTAAGACCGTTGGTACAAATTTCAAACCTTTTTCTAGTACAGCTATGTCATTATCTAAAAGTTCAAAACCAGATAAATTAATTACATACTCACATGCATTTAAATTACTAACAGTATTATTAGTTCCATTTGCCTCGTTTGTTCGTCCGTTGAAAAGTACGCTGTTCTGGGTAATAACCCTGTGTTGTCCCATTCCAACTGCGTTTCCGACCTCTGAAACCTCCACGAAAAGTGTTCAGGTAAGTATTGTTGCCAGCAGGAGGTAAATAAGGGAAATCTTCATCTGTGTCACCTTCTGTTACTGAAGTTATGCTTTCCCCCGATGTAAAAGCCCTGCTATCCGTATTCTGAGCTCGCTTCTTCTGTTGTCGTAATCACGCAGGTCACGAATTAGTTTGTTCTTTTTCCTGTCAATCAGTTCTTGCTCATATCCTAGCAACTGTTCATTTGTTTTCACCAGGAAACGTTGTAATTCTTCTTCAGATATAACATTGGTAATGTCTTTACATAACCCTTTAATCTCCTCTATTAATTTTTGTTTTTTAAATTGGTCACGTTCAACCAGAATATGTACCCACTCTAGGCTGCACTTATGTGCAGCAGCAATCCATCTCTCATAAAAGAGCGTTCTTCTGATAAAGTCAGGTCAAACGGAGTGGAAGGATTTTTGGCAGCTCTGAGACTACGAGGAGTAATTTCTAACTCCTCATACCTCTGCATACTTTGTGAATTTAAGAACACAGCAGTCTCTTTAAACAATAGTTTTTCCATGCGTGAAAGCATATCAGATACTTCTGAATTAACAAAAGTTTCCGTTTTCTTACCAATTTTGGAAAAAGGATTCTGAGTCCATAACTTTCTATCTTTAGTCCACTTATTAAGCACCCCATTGCCTTTTTCATTCAAACTAGAACCATCATTTCTGTTGGATACGATAAATGTAGAATTCGAACCAGCTGTAACATCCATCGTTACTGATGCAGTATCCGTAGATTTAGGTAAAATCTCCAGCGGAGTATCTAGGAAAATCCTAGGTAAACCAACTAAGGAATCACTGGTCATATTGTAGACAACCACAGCAAACAATGAAAATTTGAAGTACCACACACGATAAACCAGCAACTCCGTAGAAGGAAAATTTATTAAGAGCACACACCTTAGAAACCTCTAGCGCCTCAGCCAAAAGCCTTTAACAGAGTACAAAACTTAAAAAACTTTACATCCATTTATACTAAACCTTACTAGATTAATTAATTACTTAACAAGCTTCAATGCAGTTTTTTTAAAAAACAGAACCGTATATACATATTTACACAAAACTTTTCCAGAAACATTCCTGATTTAGTCCACCAGGGAACATAGTATCAAATTTCAAAATCAGAAATGCTTCTTTTTTCCTTAATAATTGTTTAACCTGTTCATCACTCATAAATTTGTTAAGGACTATACTATCTAAAACTGTAGCCTTAAACCCATCCAGACTACCCATATGAATTTCATTAAAATGTGTAGCCACAGGACTAGTTAATTTATAGTTTTTTGACATTTTTCTAAATTGTTGGAAATGGGAGAGCGAATTGCAATTGGTTGGAAATTAGAGAGAGCAGAGTTGTTAACACCTTTATGAAGTGGAAATACATAGGTTTTCTTCCAGATATTTGGTACATGGGACTCTTGAATTGATCTGTTAAGGAGCATGCTGACTGGGTAGACAATGGAGTTTGCGGAGAGTCATATGAATTTTGCTGGTAGGTTGTCTGGGGCATTAGTACATGGTTTGAGTTTAAGAAGGAGTTTTTTTATAATGGAGGTAGGTATAGGAGAGCAGGAGAAAATAGGTGGGGAGGAGGTTGGGGAGTGGGATAGAGGTTCAGCTAGAGTGAAGTTTATTTGTGGGAAGGTGGTGGTGAGTTTGGCTATGTTGTCAAAATACGAGTTGGAAGAGTGAAGCTATTTCTGTGGGAGTTTTGTCTGGATCAGGGCAAGTATTATTGTTAGTGCCAGGATGAAGTAGAGAATTTATACCACCCCAGAATTTATTAGGGTTTAATTTATGTTGATTTTGAATAGTTTGGAAGTGTTCGTTTTTGTTTTTAATGACTAGTCGTTTAACCTGATTGCGTAGCTGTTTATAATGTATGAGGTTTGATGGGGTTTTATTTTTTTGCCAAGCTTTCCAGGCCTTATCCCTTTCAGTCATGAGTTGCTTTGTGGGTCTAGAAGCAAAAAAAAGAAAGGAAGAAGTTCTCAACAAATAAGGAAGAAAAAGAAACTGACTGACTAATGACTGTAAAGGAAAGAGAATACGTAGTAAAAAGGATTTTGCTTTGTTATATAACACACTGGTGACAAGGAATGAAGATATCTATCAGAAAACCCTCAGTCAACAGAAAAAGGCATCACCTTTCCAATGGAAAAGGTAAAAAAAGAGGCAAGGGGCAGGTATAAAGGAAGAAATCAAAACTGAACCTGGAAGGACTGAAGAACATTACTGTAAGAAAAAAGAGAAAGATGTTGACTACATGGCTCAAGCTGTGGATTTACAATGCCAGCTGGATGAGAATTTTTAATACGCAATGAAAACAGTGGAATTAATAAGACTAATAGTGATGAAGATTTATCCTTCGTAACAATTGATAGAGCAGAAATGACTGTATGAAGATTCTTCAGAGATGGTCATCAAAGATATTCTTGTAATTGGAGATTCAGTTATTAGAGGAACTGATACTTATATTTGCAGAGATGATAATGAACATCGAGTAGTGTTATGCTTGCCAGGAGCAAAAATAGAAGATGTGAAACAAGCCTTGGAATGCCTTAATGTAAGGAAGTATGGATCTGTTTTTATTCATGTTGGTACAAATTATGCCACCAACAAAGATTCTCTGACTGTTAGTCGGGAACTGACGGCCCTCCTAGGTAGTATAGCTTGTACTGGTGTTAGGACATATTTTTCGCAAGTCACCTATAGAAAGGATAGTCAGGTCACTGTGAATGAAAAGATTTTTTGGATAAACACCTACATGGAAAAAAATGTCCTGTTTTAAAAAATGGAAATGTCTAGAGCATCCAAGCCTTCTTTTGGGCACACGTGTTCAGACAGGATGGTGTGCATTTGTCTAGATCAGGGAAGAGAATTTTTGCAGCAGATATTTGCAATATTTGACAAACACTAGCCAGGATTTTTGCCAGGTCAAAAATGTAACAGTTCACAGATGGCAACATTTCATTCATCTCTAATGGTTGTTAATGCTAGGAGCATTAATAATAAAGTTTTTTTTATTAGATAATTTGCTACGTTCCCACAAAATTGATGTAATAGTTTGTGAAACCTAGTTAAAGAACAGTGACTGGAAACCAGTTCTGTCAGGGTATAAATGTTTTTACTGTAACAGACATTCTAACAAAAAAATCAGGTGGAGGTGTTATGATAGGGATTAAAGATAGCTATGAGACTTGTGATTATTACATGTTCAATGATAACCCCAATAATATAGACTGTGTAACTGTGACAATAAAGACAACCCTGGAACATATAACAATTGTTGTAGTGTACAGACCACCAAAGTCAAGTGCAGATGACCTAGAGGAATTCATACATTTTTTACATGAAACACAGGAGGGAAGAATAATATTAGCTGGGGACTTGAATTTATCAGAAACAGCCTGGAATAATATTGATTCAACAATGTTGGTAAATAAATTATTCACAGAGTATATTCAGAAACAACAAATGTTTCAGATTGTAAAAGAAAAACTACCAGGGAACGGAATATACTAGATATTGTTTGTGTTCCCAAAGAAATTACTCTAACTTCAAGTCAAGTTTTACCACCATTGATGTGCAGTGATCATGGGGTCATAAAGGTTAATTTGTTGCTAGAAAATTCTGCCAAACTGAAATCTAAGCCAATGCACAAAAGGTTAATTACAGATTATATGGAAGCAAAACAGTTACTATATAAAACTAACTGGAGTGAGATGTTCAGTGGAAAAATGGAAGATGGAATGTGGAAAGTTTTGAAAGAGAAATTGTTGGAGTGCAAAAAGTAAAAAAAAAGTTTAACATCAGGATCTAGGCATGCAACATCAGGGGGGTATATTTCCATAAGAACAAGATACCTGATTTTGTGAGAGACAAAAAATATAAGAAATGGAAGAGAGGTCGAACTACAACTTTGAAAACTGGAATAAACGAGCTGGACAAACTGATTAAGCATAATGTTAGACAAGATCAAGAAAAATTTGAAGAAAATTTATATAAAGATAGTGAGCATAATAGGAAACCTTTTTTATAGATATATAAGATGTGGAAGAAGTAAAGATACACAAATTGATAAACTGTGCATATTCTAAAATTTATTCTCGGACACAACAGATTATAGATATATTTACAAAATCTTATGCAAAACAGTTTGGCTCCATAAAAGGGGTGGTAAGTTGTCCTAGTGACAACCAGGTAACCCAAAATACTGGAATCAAATTAGATTATATTGAAAAAGAACTGTGCAAACTGGATCCAAACAAAATGCAGGGAAGAGACTGAATAAGTAACAATGACCTGAGAACACTTAAGCAAGAACTTACACTGACATTACATCTGTTATTCACTAGGTCATATAAATATGGGGAGATTCCTCAAGATTGGAGACATGCACTTATTAAACCTGTCTTTAAGGGAAAGGGGAGTAGGACAAACCCAGAATCATATAGACCCTTAAGTCTAGTTTCATGTGGAAAAATAATGGAGAAGGTAATATTGGATAAGTTATTGTCAGAACTGGATAGGTTGGGACTTGAAACCATACATCAGCATGCATATGTTGAAAACAGATCTATTACCACCTGTAACATGTAACGATATAATAACAGCTATGAATGAAAAAATTGTGCTGTGATGTGATTTATAGTGATGTTGTTGTCTTTCAGCTTTTCCCAGTTAGAGGTTGCCATAACGGAACTCTGGACCGCTAATGATTGGCAGTAGATTTTCATGAATGCCAAGGTGCCAGCTCGACGTTCAACCTTCAACGAAGGCACGCCCATTTACGCATGTCTTTCGAATGCCCACCCAACCACGGGGAGGAGATGCAGACTCCACACAGAAGGCACTCCCTGCACTCCAGCCAAGAATCGAACGGGAGAACCTCTTGCTGTGAGGCAACAACGCTACTAATAGAGATGTAACTTCAGCATTTGACAGGGTCATGCACAAAACACTAATCAATAAATTAGTACAACTAGGTATTGATGTACTGTTGATAAGATGGATAGCAGCATGGCTTACAAATAGGACATGGCAAGTATCACACACCAACTGGACAGGTGAAATCCATGGTTGCAGTCAAGGTGTCCCACAGGGCTTTGTACTAGGCCCTTACTTCTTTAGATTGTATCTCTCAGACCTTACTTTTTCATCTGAGGTGTTGTACAGTCTATATGCTGACAACCTGAAATTGGGTAAACTGATTACAAGCGTTACAGATAAGGCATGTCTGCAAAATAATTTGACTAAATTGACCATTTGGGCACAGGAGAATAATATGTTGATCATCATCATCTTCTTTTGGCTGTTCCCATTAGGGGTCACCACAGCGGATCATCTGTTTCCATTTCTTCCTGTCCTCTGCATCTTACTCTGTCACACCAACCACCTGCATGTCCTCTCTCACCACATCCATAAACCTTATCTTAGGCCTTCCTCTTTTCCTGTTACCTGGTAGCTTCATCCTTAGCATCTTTTTCCCAATATACTCAGCATCCCTCCTCAGCACATGTCCAAACCAACGTAATCTTGCCTCTCTGGCTTTGTCTCCAAACCTTCCAACCTGGGCTGACCCTCTAATATACTTATTCCTAACCCTGTCCATCCTCATCACACCCAGTGCAAATCTTAACATCTTTAACTCTGCCACATCCAGCTCTAACTCCTGCCTTTTTGTCAATGCCACTGTCTCCAACCCATATAACATAGCTTGTCTCACTACCCTCTTGTAGACCTTCCCTTTCACTCTTACTGGTACTCGTCTGTCACAAATCTCTTCTGACACTGTTGTTAAAATACGTATTTACCACAGCCATGTCCATCCTTTTTGTAAAATCCACTACCATCCGACCTTCTGCATTCCTTTGTTTAACACCATACCTACCCTTCACTTCCTCATCCCCTCTGTTCCCTTCACCAACATGCCCATTGAAACCTGCTCCAATCACCACTCTCTCACCCTTGGGTACAGTCATCACCACTTCATCCAACTTGCTCCAAAATTTTTCTTTCTCGTCCATCGCACTCCCAACTTGTGGAGCATATGCACTAACAACATTCATCATTACACCATCAACTTCCAGCTTCATAAACATCACTCTATCTGACACTCTTTTCACCTCCAAAACACTCTTAGAATACTGTTCCTTCAGGATAACTTCTACGCCCTTTCTCCTCCCATCCACACCATAAAACAATTTGAACCCGCCTCTGATACTTCTAACCTTACTCCCCTTCCATCTGGTCTCTTGCACACACAATATACCAACCTTCCTTCTGTCCATCATATCGGCTAGCTCTCTCCGTATACCAGTCCTACTGTCAAAATTCAAAGTTCCGATCCTCACTACCACAGTCCTAGCCTTTCTCCTCTCTTCCTGCCTTCGGCCATGTCTTCCGCCTGCTCTCCTCCTTCTGCCAACAGTAGCCCAATTTCTGTCAGCACCCTGTTGGATTTCTGCCAGCACCCTGTTGGCTAACAATACTGGTGGCGGTTGTTGTTAACCCGGGCCTCGACTGATTTGGTATGTAAATATTTACTGGTGTCCGCATGAATGATTTGGCCAAGTTTTATGCCGGATGCCAGTCCTGACGCAACCCTCCCCATTTATCTGGGCTTGGGACTGGCACAAAGAAATGCACCGACTTGTGCATCCCCATGTTGATAAATACATCAAAAACTAAGCATATGAGATTTGGGAGACGTAAACTTAAAAGGTGAATATTTAATACAGCACACAGTCATTGAAACTGTAGACTCATTTAAGGACCTGGCTATATGGGTAGATTCAGCTATGTGTTTTTCTAATCCATATCAACCAATTGGCTAATGATAGTTATAGAACTATAGGTTGTATAAAAAGATTTATAAAGTGTAGGAAATCCAACATAATGAAGTCATTGTTTGTTAGTTGCATTAGACCCAAACTTGAGTATGGAATAACAATATAGAAACCCTATAGGAAAACAAGCATTAATAAACTGGAAAGAGTACAGTGGAAATATACTAAGGGCATCCATGGATGTGAAAATATAAGTTATTATGAAAGACTAAAATATCTGAACTTGTACAGTGTCTCTTACAAATATTTAAGAGGAGATCTTATTCAGGTATATAGGGCATTTAGGGACAACTACCTCTGGGAATGTTTGGGGTTATCAAAAAGTACTAGAGAATCGTCTGATAACCTATGTCGAATATTCTATAGGAATGAGACGTGTACTAATTTGTTCTCTGACAGAGTAGCTGATGCTTGGAATAGATTACCAAATTACATTAAAGCAAGTACTAGTTTAGATATTTTTAAGAACAGCCTGGACATTTATTATGAGAACAAGTGTTTTGGCATATTGGCAAGCTAGAAGGGCTTTAATGCCCGTGCTTGAAACATATGTATGTATGTATGTATGTAGCAAGCCAGCTGGCATACTTGGCTTTTACTCTTTTTTGACGGAGTTGGGCTAAACTATTTAAGATCCTGAGAAATGTTGAATTGAAGAATTCAACAGCGTTGTCTAGAGGGAGAGTTGTTAAAGCTGACCAATTGATGCTTTGTAGTATTTCATTGAAGGTGATAGGGCAGAATTGAGTAAGGTCTCTAGTTTGTATTGGTATTTACTAGGAACTAGAGTAGATTAGCTTACTGTGAAGGCAGGTGAGTGGTCACTAATTGTGTTTGGTAGTACACCAGAGGAGGAGATATTGCTAGGCAAGGAAACTAAGATCCAGTCCAGGCATGAGCCTGAGTTGCTATTAAGGTTAGGTCTAGTTATTTTGGTGGTAAGCTGGGTGTATTGGTATAGTCGATACTGGAGGAAGGGTGTTGATTACAGATGTCAAGCCCTTCAAGGTCTAATCTCTGGGTGGTCTGCAAGGACCCCACCTGTTTACCTACCCTCTTGAACTCGCTTTTCAAAGTTCTTTTCAACTTTCTCTTATGGTACGTGTCCACTATCTGTCTTGTGCCAGTAATTAGCCTTAGATGGAGTTTACCACTCGCTTTGGGCTGCATTCACAAACTACTGGACTCTGGGAAGACCTGATCCCGAAGCGCCAGGGGCCTCCACTGGTCTTGCACCATCCACTGGCTCAGCCTCGGTCACAAGGACTTGGGCTCCCTGGGTGGTACAGGGGAGACAAACTTCCATATGCCACATTTCCCTATGCCCGTAGCCTGGGCAGGGATTTGGTGCTGGCCTCTTCCCTCTTCACTCACTGTTACTGAGGGAATCCTAATTAGTTTTTTTTCCTCTTCTTAGTAATATGCCTAAATTCGGTGGGTTGCCACGTCTGATCTGAGGCTGTGTTCAGAGTGTGTACGTGGGGTGGGGGGCGGGCAGGCAGTGGAGGCCATGGGGACAGACATGCCACCCCTCCCATGGCCTGTGCACCCACTGCTGCCGGACACTGGGTGGCAGAGGAGGGCTGACATGACCCTGGTGTGTGGGAACTGTGTGGGTGGATGTCGGGCCACACCCTCAGGAGGGCAGGCGAGTGGCGTTTACCACCAACAGCCACCAGGGGAGGGCCGGGCACGTGCCTCCACACTCCCATCCACGTGGCGCGAATGGGCTTCCCAGCTTGGGGCAGCAGCAGAGACTCGTCTCTTCCATCCGCTTCTCTCTCTGGGGTGGCCATGCCCTCGCTTGGGCAGGACAACCCTTGTGGGGGCAATGGAAGGCACAACAACCCACAGACAGGCATAGCCCCAGGAGTAACCTGGGGCCACAAAGTGCTTTCGAAGTGTCTGCTATCAATGTGTCCTGCAATTCACATTACTTCTCACAGCTAGCGGCATTCTTTATCGATGCACAAGCTGAGTGATCCACCGCTCAGTCACACGGTTCTCTTCTCAGTCGCCAAGGGCACTGCTGCCCATGCGGCATCACACTGGGAGACGAGCAGGCGAGGTTTCCCAGGTGTCCGGACCAGGATTACTGGCCGCACGCTGTGGGAAGGAAGGGAGTCCTGCCGTGCCCAGCATGTAGCCAACATGCCAACCTTCCAGGTCTTCGAACTGATGCCTCATGACAGCCATTGAGGGGAGAGAGGACACCAGTGTACACCCCTGAGGGTGGCCCTACGTGACCAGAGTGGATGGCATAGTGTCCCTTCGCTGCGACAGCACCCTCTCTCTCTCTCTCACTCACAGGGAGGTGGTCACCTCTGGGGTGTGCAGCAGACCGCACTCCTGGGCCAGGCTCCCCCTCCTTGGCCATCCCCTCAGGACCCACCTCTTGCTCCCCCTCTCCCATTGTCATAGGCTTGGCCCCACTGGCTTCTGCTGGGGCAGGTGGGGAGAGAGAATCAGAGTGGGTTGGGGTGGCGGAGCGAGGAGAGGCAGTACCCATGGACAATGCCGTCCCGGGAACCTCTGGTGTAATGATCCTTCCCATTGGGGCCCCCTCTTCCCACTCTTCAGACCCTTCATCTAACTGCATGGTTTCTCCAATTCCAGTGATTTTGAAACCGTCCAGGCTAGCTTCCCCTATCAAGAATATTATCCTAGCCTCTCAAAAACCTTCCATCAGAAAGGTTTATAGTAGCAAATGGAGAAGATTTTCTATCTAGGCCCAGAACAGTAATCTAGCCCCCTTCTCTGCTTCTGTGCCTGACATTCTTTTGTTCTTGTCCTCGCTTTTTCAGGAAGGGGCAAGTTTTTTTACTATTAAGCTTCAGTTGGTTGCAATTTCCATGAGAATAACAAACCTACAGTCTCTTCCTGACTCTGTAAAGCCTTCATGAAAGGTGTGTTCCTGATAGGACCACCTGTTAAGGATCCCTCGCCTCCTTGGGATCTAACACTTGTGCTGCAGTCTCTGACTCGAAGACATTTTGAGCCTGCTAGTTCATGTGATTTCAGATTTTTGTCTTGGAAGACAGCCTTCCTAGTAGCCATAACTTCAGCTAAGAGGGTGTCTGAACTGCGAGCCCTTTAAATTGCTCCCCCATCTTTCACAAAGATAGTGTCTTTCAGAATGAATCAGTCTTTTTTGCCTAAGGTTTAATCCAATCTGAACCAGTGTATAAAGTTACCAGTTTTCTTTTCTAATTATTCCAATAGAGGATAGTACATTGTCATATGTTGGATGTGCACAGACAATTACAATTTTATCTGCACAGGACTGAATTGTTTCACAAATGAGACCAGCTTTTTTGGCCTTTTCCTGAATAGGCACAGCCTCCCCATCTCCAAAGTGACCATCTCTAAGTGGATTTCCACCTGTATTTTGACAGTCTACACCAGTAAATGTCTTTGGGTTCCAGCAAGGGTTAGAGCTCATTCTGCTAGGTCTATGTGTACTTCTTCAGCCTTCATGGCCAGACTCTCAATTGATATTTGCTCTGCTGACACTTGGTCTAATCCTCACACCTTTATATCACATTACAAGCTGGATTTGGTTTCCCGGAACAGGTCTTCCTTTGGTTCCACAGTTCTTCGGCATGTCCTTCCTGAGGTCACCCAGGGTAAATTGTAACTGGGGACTCTGACCCTACTGCGAGGAATAATGACTTGGATAACATCAGATAAAGAGGTGGGTACTTATAACTTGGCATCTGTGTTATCCTGTGTCATTATTCCTCACATTTTCCTCCAGCCATCCCCCCCCTTCCTTGTTGGATCTTCTGAGGAAGTTGGAGTGTTCTGGGGCCAAGATTTTCTTCTCTTCCTGTCGGGTTGTTGCAATACTGGCTATGTTATTAAACTTTATCTGAGGATTAGAGGGCAGCAAGAGATTATGGGAGAGGAAGGAGCTTGAGCCTTGGATTTATGAGAAAGTTGCCAGCTCGGATCTGATGTCAGATCCAAGACCCTACTGTGAGGAGTAATGACATAGGATAACACAGATGCCAAGTTATGGTAAGTACATAACTCTCCTCTTTTTCTGTCAGCAAACTTGATCTGAGGTAATTGTGATAGATTCATTGTGGTTAAGGGATGAGCTCAAGAGTTTTTGGTTCCCATGAGCTACTGTAGCGGCTGAGTTGGTTCCAAGGATCAGAACTGAACCCACAGGTTGAGGAACAGTGAAAATGGACAACACAGATGGAATGTTATGGTGAGTACATAAATTCTTTTTTTGTCTCACTGATCATTTGTTACTTTATCCAAATGGCTACCTGCTTCTCTTTCTTACTCACACTCACCAACCTTTTGTGTCAGTCTAGGCGTCCTGCCACCCAACACAACACCCTGTGCAAGTGATGATAACTGTGCCATAGCCCTGTTTTCTATCTTTTGAATTCAGGGATACATAAGCTTTGTGTCTGATGCTCAGGGTGCATAACTGACTTGGTGCTTGGCATAGCTGCATTTGTGATGTTGAATTGGTAATTGTATGTTTGATTTATATCGGTCTTAGAAAGTTAGACAGTTGATAGCATTAAACTTTTTTGCATCATTATTTTTAATGATCTTGTGGGAGTTGTGAAGTCTGAAACTGAAATGTGTCTCATTACTTTCTGACTTCTCGTTAATGATTTTTCAGTACAAATGTATGGTGCTAAACTGAGGACATTCCGTGACCATCACTACTTTTGAGAGGTATGACTGTGTGAATCTTTGATGCCTAAGGCCTGCTACTTAATAATGGACACATGTAAGTCACATACGTCCCTGATGTCACATGTTAAAGTCATTTCTGTACAAATCAACCACTTTTTACTTGCTTACAGTACCAAGTAACAGCATGCAAGATTATTCCATTAATTTATATTATTACACACAAGACACTCCAGGTTCAACACTTACCTTGTAAATCCAGCAGTTGCAACAGATTTAGTTCAGGGCTGTCTGTCTGATGCTAGCAGTACACAGCCATTACATGGGTAGGTAAAGGTTGTGAGCGTTGCTTCTCATCAGTGTTACTGTATATGTTTGTGTAGGAAAAAGGTTTTAGCCCCTTAGGTGGTGAGTGAGTGTGCTATGTGTTGCCTGTTTGCCAGTGCTGGGGGATGTAGCGCATGCCTATGTCTGTTTACACCCGCAGCAGCTGCTGGTTCCCTTCGGACTCCTCACCTGTTTGTGACTTTGGTGACCTTGCCATTGGTAGTGGGATGTGTGCCCCTTCACTTGTTGATCCTGCTGAAGCTGTTTTCTCAGGATGATGATGTGTAGCATGGCACATACAGTGAATATTTCAGTACATATACATGGATTGTAGTGCAGGACTCCCACAGATGTATCTAGACACTGGAACGTGACTTCAGCAGCCCAAACACACACTCTATGATATTTCTGGTGTGAGTGTGCGCCTCATTATGACGTTTTTCACTGAGTAGGTGTCCATTTCTGATGGGCGTCATCAGCCACGGTTCCAATGCATAACCTGCATCCCCCAGTAAATGACCCTGTGGGTACCCCCCCAGTGAACATCTGATACATTTGAGAGGATCCTGATGCCTGTGACCGCCCAGCATGCCAGCTGTTGGTCACTGAAAGGTACCTGTAGCTAAAATTCTAAATGCTACACATACCTTTGTCTCCACTGGCATGGGTTCCCCCTGGTTTGTCCTAGTTCTGAGTTTGGGACGACAGAGATTGCAGAGTTCCTGTAGTGTGTTTCTATCCACCCTGTAGTGCTCTACAATTTCCATGTCATGTAGATAGTGGTAAGTTAAATGGGGTCAGAAAACTCTTCATGTTCTGTAGTCCTATCTCGTCTTTATTCTTACTGATGGGATCGGGGCCGATCCTCGGCTCCGACTCAGCCTATTTACAAGCTCGAAGGCTTCTAGTTGACTCGTGGCTAGGTAGGTATTTCATGGTGCACCAGTACAATCCCCAGATCTTATTTGCCACTTCGAGTTCGGATGTGCTTCTTGGCTGTGGCTAAGGCTAAGTCTTACACGTTTTGTTCTAAATTTTGGATAAAATTTCTATTTTCACAATTTGTTAGAATTATATAGCATTTTCTAGCTATAGTTATTGTAGTGTTGGCAGTTAGATAGTTAGCATTTATCAGAGCGCTTTTTGTGTGCAATTTCTTTGAGTACAGTTGGCCGTTGGCCCTATAGTACTTTGGTATCCTGTGCTAGGGTGTTGCAAGAGAGAAAAAAAATAAGCTCCTACTAAAAGGTCTCCTAAAGCCTTCTTTTGAGGAAGATCTGGCTAGCTCTTCCTACTCTGCTAGATCTCAGGGATCTAAAAAGGAGAAATCCAAATCTTCTAAGAGGCCCTCCCTGGCGCCGGCTGGTGTCTCGGAGCCACCTCTCAAAATGACTAAATCTGACAAAATTACTGCCTCATCAGCCCCACTGAGTTCGGAGCAGAGCAAGGGTTCTACTACTGTGGTTACAGGGTTGGCACCAAGTAGTTCGGAGCCAACCACTGAGAGTATTCGATGGAGCCGGTCTACAGATCCTTTACCGGTCCCCCCTATATTAAGGTCACCCATATTGCAGAGATCCCGTTCTCCTACTCTGTCTTCCAGGTCTTCCAGGAGTTTATCAGAAGAAGATGTGGAGAGAGTAGTGCAGAGAATTCTGAAGTCATCTGCCTTACCTAAATTATTGTTGGCTCCGACCCAGTTGGTTCCGGGGCCATTTGAGTCCATCCTCCCTTTGGTGATTTCTCCTCTGAGCCATGCTGGTCTTTCGGAGCCAGAGTGTTTCGTACCACTGGTGGAACCCTTAAGGATCCATGAGGCTTATATCGTATGTAGCCAATGGAGCGAGTAGAGCAGCGGGTTCAGGAATTTCCCTAAGATGTCATTCCTGGATGCGTTTGTGTAATTTTGTGGAACCATTCAAGTCTACCTTTAACAATGCCCCCTTGGATGGTTCTTCATTGTTTGGACCCAAGGTAAAGGACACACTCACCCGGTGCGAGCAAGAAGGAAAAACACACTCTGCCATGGGAGTATGTTTTACTGTCCCCTCTAGACCATACCCTAAGGGTCAGAGAGGTGGTAAATTGTGGTTCAAGAAGTCCCAGAGGTTTTCCTTCAGAGGCAGAGGAGGAAATGGTAGATGTCACCCTAGAGGCAGACGCGGACCGCAAAACCAGGGAGGCCGTGATTCGTTTTGGGACCAGCCCTACCGGTGTTCCTGATGTGGACCCCAACTGTGCTTCTCTGGAGCTGGTTGAGGGTCGCATTTCTTTGTATCTAGAAGCCTGGCTAAGTATCACTCAAGACAAATAGGTACAAAGAATTATTACCAGAGGTTATGTCATACCCTTTTCTCTGCCACTTTATGTTCCCAAGAGGATCCCGGATGTTCCACCCAATCTCAGGGATCAGGCAACTGTGGAGGTCAACAAGTTGCTGGCAAAAAGAGTCATCCAAACTGTCCCAGCAGACCAAATAGGATCCGGAACTTACTCCAGGTTTTTTTTAGTGCCAAAATGTACAGGGGACTGGAGGCCCATTTTGGACCTCAGCAGATTGAACGAATCAGTAAAGAAGGACAAGTTCTGGATGGTGACACTGCAGTCTATACTCCCGTTACTAGGGAAAGACACTTGGATGTGCTCAATAGACTTCCAAGACGCTTACTACTACATAAAAATGGACAGGGCGTCGAGGAGTCATCTACGCTTCCGGCTGGGAGCCAGTTGCTACCAGTTTCATGCTCTTCCCTTTGGTCTCACCACAGCCCCCAGGGTGTTCAAGTGTATGGCAGTAGTGACAGCTCACCTGAGACGTCGAGGACTCCAGGTGTTTCCGTATCTGGATGGCTGGCTCCTGACTGTCCCCACCAGGCATCTACTTCTTTAGACCAGAGACACTACCATTCAACTTTGTGCCCAGTTGGGGATTACTATCAATTGGGACAAATCTGCCTTATTGCACTCTCAAGTT
This sequence comes from Protopterus annectens, assembly GCF_019279795.1. Taxonomy (NCBI): domain Eukaryota; kingdom Metazoa; phylum Chordata; order Ceratodontiformes; family Protopteridae; genus Protopterus; species Protopterus annectens. The sequence goes on along the minus strand of NC_056743.1, from coordinate 410,269,603 downwards.
GTGATTTTTATAGGCGCAGAGATAGACATAGTAGACATGTTGACTCGTCTTCAGTAGAAAGGGCACAGAATCTGGTTCTTCAAATTCAGCGTCTTCTCCTCCTATAAAAAGTCAAGGCCAATACTGTTCTGAAGCTTCTAGGGACCATGGCTTCCACCATACTACTAGTGCCACTAGCCAGACTACACATGCAGATTCTTAATTGGCTGCTGTTGTTCCAGTGGTACTTTCAACATCTACCATTAACTCATCACATACTGCTGACATACTCTTGCAAGAAGGACCTCATTTGGTGGACTCAACCAGTTAACCACGGGCACTTCATTTGTCCCTCGCCAACCCATTGCCACTGTGACCACGGATGCTTCACAGGGTGTGGGAGGGGGCAGGACTGTCCAAGGCACATGACAAGATCACGAGGCTCACCTGCATATCAGTGTTCTAGAGATGTGGGTAGTGCTCCTGGCGTTGCAAGCACTTCACGACCTTCTACCTCTTGGGACGATTGCAATACAATCTGACAACGTCGGTAGTATGGTATATCGACAAACACGGTGGAACCAGCTCATACCCACTCTGTGGAGAGGCCATTTGAGTTTGGAAATGGGTGATATCTTCCCAGCATTTTCTGGTGGCAACGCACATCCCAGGGACAACCAACATGATAGCCGACAAATTTAGATGCCTCACGAGTGGTCTCTGAAACAGGAAATAGGGGAGCAGATTTTCCACAGATGGGGGACAGCCTTGCTGCGATCTCTTTGCCAGCCTGATCAGTGCCAAATGCAGCAGCTATTTCTCCCTAATCCCCCCTCCGGGGGAGTCACTGAGAGACGCACTTGTTCATGATTGGCCCCTTGGTCTCCTTTATGCCTTCCCTCCCTTTCCTCTCATACCCAACGTTATTCAGAAAGCGAAACAGCTGGGAAGCACACTGATCCTCATTGCTCCTTACTGGCCTCATCAGGTTTGGTTCCCCTTTCTCGAGCCTCTTCTCCTAGACTATCCTTGGATTCTGGATCCAGTGCCAGATCTCTTGATGCACATGTCTGGCTCGCTTCATCCTGCTTTACACACCCTCAATTTGACACTTGGCTGCTCCAGTTCCATCCCTAGTCAGGCTTCACGACTTCTCACTAAAAGATTATATTGCAGTAAATGGAGGAGATTCTCTATCTGGGCTGAGAAAAAGAATGTTGACCCTTATACTGCCTCCATTCCGGTGGTTTTGGAATTCCTGTTTGAGCTTTTCCACCAGGGATCTGCGGCTGCCACTATGAGGGTTCAATTGGCAGCGATTGCTAATTTTCATCTAGGCATACAAGATTCTAATCTGATGTCACATAGGCTATGAAAAACCTTCCTCAAAGGGGCCACTTTGTTAAGACTCCCATTTCGGGAACCTGCTACTTCATGGGACTTGAATATTGTGCTATCCAAATTGACATCTCTGCTCTTTGAGCCTTCTCATTCGTCGCCTTTGAAATTTCTATTTTGGAAGACCTTGTTTCTGGTGACAATCACTTCGGCCAGACAGGTTTCAAGAGTTACAAGCACTGTCTGTAAAACCCCCTTATCTGATTTTTCACAAAGACAGAGTATCTCTTCGTACTAATCCATCCTTTGTCCCCAAGGTCTGTTGCCATACCACTTTGAACCAATCCATAAAACTTCGGTATTCTTCCCAAATCATTCCAGCGCAGCAGAATACAGGTTTCATCAGTTGGATGTTCATAGACAATTACATTTTTATTTGCACCAGACTAAGGAATTCAGGAAGTCAGATCAATTATTTATTTCCTTCTCCAAATCCAGGTCAGGTTTACCAGTTTCCAAAGTGACCCTTTCTAATTGGATCTCTAGCTGTATAGCTTATATTTACACCTCTGAGGTTAGGCCTTTACCATTAAAAATTAAGGCTCATTCTATGAGATCCCAGTCTACTTCTGCAGCCTTTCAAGCCAGGGTCCCACTTGATAATATCTGTGCAGCAGCAACGTGGGCTACCCCTCACACATTTATTACTCATTAAAAATTGGATTTAACCTCCAGGGGTCGAGCATCCTTTGGTTCCATGGTACTCAGGAGTATTTTTCCTTGAGCCAACCAAGAATAAGGTGCTAGGGACTCTGTCCCATCAGTAAGAATGAAGGCGAGATAGGACTACATAACATAAAGAAGTTATGTATTCACTATAACGTTCCATGTTTGTAGTCCATCTCACCCTTCATTCTTACGAACCCACCCTCCTACCCCCATCCTGGAAGTATCTGGAGACAGAAAAATGTTGTTATCATCATTCACTGGAGACCTTTTATTATTGGCTTTTTTCTGTATATTTGTTATTTCTCCTAGTTAGCGGCAAACAAGATCTGGGGATTGTACTGGTGCACCATGGGATGCCTACCTAGCCACGAGCCAACTGGAAGACTTCGAGCTTGTAAAAAGGCTGAGTCAGAGCCGAGGATCAGCTCCGATCCCATCAGTAAGAATGAAGGGCGAGATGGACTACAGACATGGAATGTTATGGTGAGTACATAACTTCTTTTTTTAGTCTGTCTATTGCCTAATAACTACTTTAAAATGGAAGTCCCTAATGTAACATATAGGGAACAGTAATTCTTCAGTTAGATAGAAAATATAGTGAGATTAGTTAATTATTGTTTTTTTCTGTATCTGTCAGAGTCTTTCCATTTGTGCTTTTTTATATTTCCTGTGAATTGAAACTCTGGTGTTTATTCTAAATTGATATTCAGTATTTTCATGTTTTCTGTTTTATTATTAAATAAATCTAAACCTTTCTTTGTGGCTGGTCTTTTAGAAAATATTTTAACCTTTGAGAGTAATTGCATTTATTTGTTGGCACTGTGGTTTCATGCTCTTGAAAGTCTTGCCGCTTGGTTAATACTACCATTTGCATAAGTATTAACTTTATTAAAAGTAATTGGTACCCTGCTAAGAGCCTTAAAGTAGCTTGTTGGTGGAAGCACAACTACCTTGTAGTATGGGTGGTGGTGGCAGAGCTGGTAAATCTGTGCCAGCTTTTCGTGTGTGTGTGTGTGTGTGTGTGTGTGTGTGTGTGTGTGTGTGTGTGTGTGTGTGTGTGTCAGTTGCTTGGAACAGGGACACAGCACTAATTTCTGCAGATAGAAAGCAAGTCTTATTTGGGGCCTTGAGAGGAAAACCCAGCCTCAAGTCTGGAGTGTGCTCCCTGTGTTCTGTTAAGGGAAATTGTGCTTGATGCAGTGCTGGATCTGAAAATACTGTGTGCATCCATTTTTGTTTTAAGTGAATGTTCCCCACAGGTTTCAGTTGTGAATATTTAGGCTCCTTGATTACTAGCCCAGAGGAGGGACATCACATAGGTAAATACCATTTACCACTACAGAGGTGTGACAGTTTCTTAAAATACCAGCAAACCAAACCAAAGTAGTAGGTTCAGAATTCTGACGAATACCCCTGATTTTTCTCCATTACATTTTCCCAGTCCCTCCAAAGATTTGTCATATTCTGGTAAACTGCAGAGTATTAAGGTCAGTGAATAATGGCAGACAGAGTTTTATACCTAATTTTTTTTCTGAAAAGTGTATCTTGATTAAACATTTTGTGGCTCTGTCAACTAAATAAGTTGGAATAATATTAAAACAAAATAATCAGCAGTGTATGCCAAAATTTCCCTCAACCCTGAGTGGTGTAATAAAAAAAAATCACAACAATGGAGTGATTACCATTAACAGCACTTGCAACACACGCATCTTGTTTTCTTAACCAATACACCTGTCATACAGGGGAATACCATTCCTGAAGATTGGAGCATCTGCTTATTTTGAGTGTACATTGCCCAGTTGCTTAAACACATACTACTTTTGCTGCAATGAAAGTTGCCATTTTGTTAAATCCTAGTAGATGTGTGGCAAAATATTAGTCTCTTAACAACTGAAGCAGTAGCCCTTCCTAAAACTAAGTTAAAAGAAAAAAAAATTATCCCAGTGGGAATTGCAACATGAGGAAATATCCCAACACTTCATATCTTAGGATGAAAGCGCTCACCAACATTGTAGTGAAGTATGTCTTATTGGACCGATTTTATTGGTGTTCTTTTCTGTTTTTTTTTTTTTTGTTTTGTTTAGTTCCTGCTGGTTTACTGCTGGATGGCACAGACCACCTTTTAGTGAATTTACATTTATTTTGATGTAACGTATATCTGCTTGCCATGCTCAGTTGTATTATGAATGGAGTTTGCTTGAATAACTTAACATGCATTAAGTGCTAACCTCTGCAACTTAATTTTAAAAAATGTATATTACACTGACAGTATCTGTTTGTGTTTGTCAGAGAGGCTGAGGTTGTGTACACAGTAAAGCAGAACTACTACTATTAAAAAAATAAATAAAAAATGAAAACACCCCAAGGTGGAATAAAAATATCATAAAATGCCCTTCAACAGGGAACAAAAACAAAATCTGAAGGATGAGAAAAAGATGACGTGGGTGAGGCTACGATGATGTAAAACATGATATCAGATAGTGGGGGGTAACGCATGATATGTTTAGAGCTTGTCTAAGGACTGGAACTTCATTTATGATTCATATAGTACCCCTTTAAAGTGTTGTAGGACAGGTACTCTCCGTTACTTCCTCAGACACAGACTAAGAATTAAATCCTCCCTATCACATCTGCTCACAGACTGAAGTCCTGTCTATTTACAGAGATCTCCCCACATTCACAGCAAACTGTTGCAGTGAAATGTTTTAAAAAAACTTGACCCTGGAGAATTGGAATCCTCTCCCTTCTGACCCAAGGAAAGAAGAAAACTATTCTAAATTCAAAATTAACTTACTAAAATAATTCATACAAGAGTACATGTGATGCTGCCACATTGATAATGTTCATCTTAATCTATTCTAGTTGGGCTTTCAAATATGCTGGTATCAAAAAAGACGAGTTGCTTTTATAATGTGCTCATATGTCTATAACTAGTTGTACTACAGCACAGTAAGTATGTAATATATATATATATATATATATATATATATATATATATATATATATATATATATATATATATGGTTTATGTTAATCTATATGTTCAGAATTTCTATTCTTAGTATAAAATTTATTCTGTGACAAATTTAATATGTAAACTGCATGTAATGAATCTAACAATTTTAAGCACTTTGTATCTGGACCATGGCAGAGAAGGGTCTTCAGACGAGTTCACCTATTTGGTTATCAAATGAATAGGAACTGGATAAAATTTATTTAATGTGCTTGTGTTTATTGTCATCCCATGGAATCTCAGTACCTGCAGGTGGGAATGCTCTTCATTTAAAAGACCTGCAGCTCCTGAACAAAGTAGTCAAAAAAGTCAAGAGTAACTTTTTCATTCAACCATACACAAGTATACAGCTGAACGAAATTTCATTTCTCCAAGCTCAAGCACAAACAGAAACACAGCAGCACAGAACAAAAATAGACATATACAACAATAGTAAACAAGCCAACTGAAGGGACCAAAGGCTTCAAAACTCAGCACAATTTCATGGACTACAACAATCACTCCTCTACATTGCTGTCATCTCCCACTCCATCATTGGCAACATCCAAATCCCAGTCCTTCTTTCCGACACCACAGATCCTCACAACTACATGCAGTTCCAAACAGCCACAACTAGTTAAATGAACTTTTCCTCCATCTTCATCATCCTTACTGTCACCAGTTCCATCTCACCATCAGCAGCGTCCCAAATTCAGTCTGATTTCAACAGACCCGATGAAAAACAAATCCGGTTCTTGTAAATCACACCCATCAAAGGTTACTCCATATGTACAACATTCCCAAAAACAGGAGACATCACAGACACCACCTACGCAATCAACCGCACACTCTGCCAAGTCAAACAGACCACCAGATCAACAATCCACAAAAGTACAACCCCCCCCCCCAAATAAATGTACAACAGGTGCTGGAGAGATTGTTGCCATCTTGCCATTGAAGTAACATCAAATCCCTCCTTATTTATATGTGCCATGTATTACTGTAGGGACTGAGTTACCGCTTCTTTATTTTTAATTGAAAGGCAGCACTTGCCACATCACTATGACAATAACCAGTGGTGACTGGGCAGCAGATAGGGAAGCACGTAGTTTGGCAGTAGGACGTAGCAATGAAGGTCTGTAAGATGCATCCAGAACTGGTGGTGCTGGAAAACATGACAGCAGTGTTATGACAGAAAGAAAGGCAAAATCAGCAGCAAGAACTAGTTGTGGATCAGTGGAGAAAGGAAGAGGAAAGGAAGGTGATGAAGTCTGGCAAAATGTTTGAAGTTTATTGTCTGTGAACAGTGGAGGGCTCCTACCCAAATCTCCCCCTTGGGAGAGAAACTCAAGGCATTTGTCATATTCTCTTACAGGGGCAGAAGTAATCAGAAGGATCAGTGAACCACTGATCTTCCAAGGTAAGTTTGTGTCATTTATTAAAATGTTTATGTAAATAAGTTGAATGAGAAGACAAATCCTCAACTGCACTGGTGCTATCATAATGTACATACTTATAAAGTTGTATTTGACATTTGTTGACCGGGAAAGTCCACCTGGTCAGGAACCCATTTTCAGTGGAGGCCTGGGGAGGGAAGCTCCACAAATGAAAAAAGATAAAAACATTTTCTACAAAGATAAATCATAAAAGATATGTATAAGCAAACTATATAACTAAAGTTGGTGAAAAATACAGAAAATCTATTGTATGGTTTAGAAATATTAATAAACATTTTAAGTAACGAGTAAAGGTGCTTAACCTGACAATAGTGACAGGAGTAGAACTGTGATTATACTTAACAGAACCTTGAAATGGAAACAAATGAAACAAAATTGTAGCTCAGTAGTGAGACTGCCTTTCAAGTATGGGAATGGGCACAGTGAGTTCTTTGTATACATTGTAACTTCCTAGTGTACTGTAGGTATAGTAAACTCATTTCACTGAGCAGCATCATGGAATCAGAGTTACAAACTTCCATATAACTGGAGAAAAACTATCAGTGAGAGATTCAGTAGTTTATGCAGACTTGACAGAATTTTTTTAGTTGCAGTATTCTGTAACTGCGGTGGTGGTGCTGCGGTAGCATTGTCACCTCACAGTAAGACGTTGTCTGGTTCGATTCTCAGCTAGAGCGTCTTCTGTGTGGACACATGCGTGAATGGGCGTACCTTCATTGAATGTTGTGCGTCAGGGCCGGCAACTCGGCACGTAAAAATCTACTGCCAATCATTAGCGGACCGGAGTTCCGCTGTGGCGACCCCTAACCGGGAAAAGCCGAAAGACACAACAACAACATTCTGTTTAAGGGAAGGATGCAGAAACATTTACAGCATCCTACTTACTATGCATAGATGCGGGAAGAATGTTTGTATTTGCATAAAAAAATGCAAAATATACACAATGTACAGTAATTTATTTGTATGCATAAGACACAACTAAATACAAAGCTGAAACATTTGCAAGCAAAGAAAAAGTACATTGTCAAACATTCTCGCTAAAACATTTACATTTGTGCTTTATCAAAAAGGCAGAGACTTGCTTTGGTTTGAAACATGTCCAGTCTTTGTTTATGAAATTCAGCAAGGAGATAGTTCTAAGAGGCAGGACCAGTTTTTGAAAATGCCCTCTCATTAATGTCCAGGCCAAAAAGTGGTCTGAATGGTGTGTGCGCACTAAGGGAGTACATAGGATGTTTAATGAAAAGTTTTGATGCTGACAGGGGCCCCACTGTTGGTTAAAGGAAGACTCCACCTTGGAACTAAAAAAAAAATGTTTCTCTGTATTTTTGCCTTCTGAGCTATTTTAACATATCAGAATAACTCTAGGTGCTTCTTATTAAATTTTAAAGTTTTACCCCAAATGGCTGACAATAGGGTCTGACATATTAACAATGTCTTGTTTGAGTGCTTTCTTGTCTCTTTCCCAGAATACATTTCAAGTCCCTTTTATATTAATTATGCTAGACGTAAGGATGTGATGATTTTTCCCAGTCAGTTAACTAATTTAACATGTATGTAGTGTGCAATGTCACACCTTTTGCAGCCCACACATGTTCTTTGTATTACATAGCATTTTCTGAAAAATTATCTTAAAAAGTAGAAGATAAATGCAAATATTTTGTGATCAAGTAAAGCTTTTAGAACTATACAGTTATCAATAATGGGTATTTCCTTTAGTGATAATAATCACTGCAGTCATAGTCTTTCCATAAATGCTATATTAAAATGCACACAAACCTAGAGTTTCATTTTTTGCTAAACTTTCAAACCAAATTGTCATATCTTGGAAACTGTATATCTTAGACATTTATTGTTGGAATACTTTTGTTTACCATACATATAGTTTCACATATAAACAATAAGTGCAAACAGTGATTGATTGTTTTATTGTAGGGCATCACAGGTTAACAGTATTAGTGTCATTTTAATAGGTCTCTGCCTTTTCTAATACTGCCTATTTTAGCTGGTAAACTACATAGTCAAAGAAAACAGTCCCGAAAAGATCTGTATGCCGTAAGGAGCTATCAGTGTTAAATGGAATCATACAGAAAATGTGTTATTTATAGGCTTGAATGTGTTAAGATACTGTGACAACAGAGTGAATCACAGCCATCAAGCACACCTTCTGTAGAATGAGTGCTTGCATTTTATTCCTGAATGTGACCATCACATACATTTCTTTCAGATCTTGTCACTAGCCATTGAGAGCAATTATACAGTAACAGACCCCCCCCCCCCCCACTCTTCCTGAGGTGTCAGCTAGCACGGTAGTCATCTATCAGCTGGTAAGAATTCAGCGGGCATGTTCTAACTTTTTTCATGCATGTGTGTTGAGATTTTTTTAAACCAAGGCACAAATGTACATTTGTACATAATCCGCCAAATGTTGCATTGTTATCCCTTGATAAAACTGTTGCAATTACAGAAAGTATCACTTGTATGTGGATCACTATACAAAATATTTAGTCAGCTATTAGGGTGGCTGTCTTTTAGATGCCTAAAGTTAGATGATCTTACTAAAACTTGATATTAGCAGGACAAACCATGCCATTGTAAAATGAAAAATAATTATTTGATCTGAAGTTGTTTTCATTTGATCTTCAACCTGGGGGACTCTGATCCGGCACGGGCCTGACTCAGCCGCATACTCCAGCATCAGATCCAAAGTCCAAGCTCCTCCCCTACCCATAATGCCACTGTTTCCCTCATTCCCTCAGATCTCATTTGCTGCTCATTTGAATAGCAGAGTGGTTCCTTGGCTCCAAGCTCCATGTGTAGTAAATTGCTTTTTTCTTGTTTTTTTTTTTCACTCCTTTTTCTTCCCTTCATCTTATCTTTATTTTTTTCTATTCTACCCTACCCTATCTCCGACCGGATCACCGAGACGAGATCGCTGACACAACACACCCCCGACAATGGTGGGTAGTGGGAAATGGGATGTATTCCCATTTCTGCAGTGTGGTAGATCTCGGAGTTGGTATATTTATGTAGGGGGGGGTGCAGGGGGGGCTTGCCCCCTGCTATACACATGTTTATTTTTGTTTAACTGTATTGCAGACACTGGAGTACATTATTTATTTATTTATTTCCAGTTTGATGACTGGGGATGTCCATTGGGCTCAAAGAGCCTGTTTTCAGTGGAGGCCCGGGGAGAAAAGCTCGAATAATACATAGTACAAGCTCCATAATATAAAGTACAATACATAGTGGAAACAAACAGACTAAGAAAATTTTACATACAAAATAGTGAAAACTAAACAAAAGTTAAACAGTAGCTTGGAGAAGGATGTAAAGCATATTAACATGTTTAGTGGTTGAGAACAGTAGTACAAGGTTAAATTAATACAGAGGTTTAAATCATCTGAGAATGATATAGAAGTAACATTAGCATGGATGAGTTCTTTATGCATGAATATTAGCATGAGTTAATTTAATACAGAGGTTTAAATCCTCAGAGTGGTATGGAGGTAGCATTAGCATGAAGGAAGTACATAGGGTTAATCAATAGTGTGTAAGGAAGAACAAACTGTGTGTGTTATAAAGTATTTATGTATTAAGCAGGTTAAGTAGGTGGAGTGTAACTGCATTTCCATTTTTGGGAGAGGTAAGAATGCAGCTGGGTTTTGAAGTGTTAAGAGTTCTCAGAAATTCTTAGAGATGGAGGGACAGAATTCTATTTTTTGGCGACGGAAAAGGATAGGAGAAGCTGACCAGTGGGACGGTTTGGTTTATAAACAGAGATTAGATTTTGGTGGGTGGATCTTAGAGTTCTGTTTGGGGTGTATAATGTTAAGATGTTTGTTAGTGCTGAACATATAGTTGGTTTGAAAATAATCTTGTGAGTGGTGATGAGTTGGAGGTAGTCAAGGTAGTTTGGGAGTTCTAGCCATTGCAGCTGGTGGAGAAGTTTACATTGAGTGGAGTATTTGGAAGAGGTGGCGAACTTTGAGATTTTATTGCAACAGGATTCTAGTTTAGAAGAGATAGAGGAAGATAGGTTGGTTAGTAGGGGAGCACCATACATTAGTGAAGGTAGTGGCATGGGTCTGTCTTGTTGACGGGGAGAGGAAGTGGGAGTTTCTGTACAGCATGCCAAGTTTCTGATGGGTTTTCTTTATATTTAGCTGAATATGAGTATTGAATTTTAGGTGTTCGCCAATAGTAACTCCAAGAAGTTTAGCAAAAGGAACAACTTCTATAGTGGAGTTGGCAAGGCTTATAATCTTGAAAGAGGTTTTGTCTAGGCGGATAGATTTTGAGGGAGAGAATAAAAGGATCTTTGATTTGTTGGCATTCAAAGAGAGGTGATTTTGGAACATCCAGTTCTCAGTAGCCGAAAAGGCAGTTTGAGTTTTTGTTTGGAGCTCAGGGAGGTTTGATGCAGAGCAAACTAAAGTTGAGTCATCTGCATATTGTACTATCTTAGTGTTAGGAATGACTGCATGGAAATCATTAATGAAGATATTGAAGAGCATAGGGCTAAGAATGGATTCCTGGGGTACCCCAGCTATGGTGGGAAGGAAGGCTGAGGTGCCAGTCTTCCATTTTACTGCCTGAGATCTGTCAGAGAAATAGCTGCTGAACCAGGTAATGGTGTTTTGTGAGAGGTTAGGATTGGAAAGGTGGTAAAGAAGGTGGGTATGGGAGACTGTGTCGAACGCCTTGGAGAGGTCAAGGAGGACTGTGGATACAAGTTCTCCGGAGTCACTGGCATGGTTTACGATGTCTAGAAAAGAGAGAAGAACTGTTATTGTGCTATGGCCAGGATGGAACCCATGTTGTGCTGGGGTGAGGAGTTGGTTATATGTAATGAATGGCATGAGCTGGAGGTGGATGCATATCTCAAGAGTTTTTGAAATAGGGGAGAGAATCACTATGGGTCGGAAGTTGGAGGGGTAGGATAAAGGCTGCACGCCACAGTTTGGGAACATATGATTCTTGTATGGATCTGTTGATGAGTATGCTAATGGGGATGGGCGGTGCTGTCTGCTGCAAATCTTAAAAAGAGTGAGGGGATATTGTCAGGGGATTGGAGCAAGGCTTAAGCTTAGAGAGAAGTTTTTTATATATGAGGTGGGGATGGGTTTGAGGTGGAATATGGGAGGTGAGTTTGGGGTGGAAGGTTGTGCAGAGGGATTGATTTGGGGGAGGTGTTGTTTGGGAATATTTTACTGAGTTCTGCTATAGAGTTAGTAAAGAAGGAGTTGAACAGAGTAGCTATTTCTGGGTCATATTTACTATTGTCAGGGCAAGGGTTGTTTTTGGTGCCTGGGTTGAGAAGTGAGTTGATGGATTTCCAGAATTGTTTGGGGTTAGAGGAGTGGTTAGACTGGAGTTTGATATAGTGTGCTTTTTTGTCTTGTATGATACGTTTTTTGGCTAAGTTGCGGAGTTGTTTATATTTAAGAAGGGTGTCAGGGTGCCTATTACTATGGTAGAGTTTCCAGGTCTTGTCCCTTTGTTGCATGAGTGTTGTGGTATCTTTACTAAACCAAGGGGCGGAAGTGGTTTTTATATGTTTTATTCTTGGAGGGGCTTGGGAGTGTCTAAGAAGGTTGAGTTGAAGAATTCTACAGCACTGTCCAGAGGTAGAGTTTTTGAGTGTCACAATTTATCAGTTTGAGAGAGTTGGAAAAAGTTGTAGGGTTAAAGTTGTTGAGATTCTGAATATGGATATATTGGTGTAGATGAGGAGAGGAGGGGGTTGCTCTATGGATTAAGGCTGGTAAGTGATCACTGATAGAGTCTGGTAAGGTGCCAGTGTAGGAGATTTTTCTTGGAAGGGAGACAAGGATCCAGTCCAGTATGGAGCCTGAGGGGTTATTTTTATTAGGTCTGGTTACAGCATTTTGTGAGGTGAGTGAAATTACATTGATTGAAATGGTGGGGTTATTGGCAGTAATTTTGTTCCAGTCGATGTTCACATCTCCTAGGATGTATGTTCTGTTCCGTAATACATAGACTTACCATTGTCTGGGATGCGTTGCATTGGCGATCTCGTCTCGGTGATCTGGTCGTCGGTTACGTGTGTTTTCATGGATCTGACATGGATCCGTGTGTGTGTGTGTGTGTGTGTGTATGTGTGTGTGTGTGTGTGTGTGTGTGTGTGTGTGTATAAAATCTCCATCTTGTCTATCAAGACCTGGCTCAGCTTAACCCATCCAATCCTAAATCCAAAAAAGACCAAACTCCTCCTCTTTCTACCAAAAACTATGGCCCACCTGAAACCAAACTTCTCCATCACCTCTTACAACAACACACCTATCATAGTGGATAATCACACTAAACTACTTGGGGAAAACCCACCAAAAATTAGGTTTTCTTTATAGAAACAAAAACTTTCTCTATTCTCAAGCAAAAGTTGCGCTATCACAGGCCTACATTCTACCAACCCTTCTCTATGGCTCTTAGATACTCACTAACCTGCAGACCTCTCTTATATCCAAACTTGAATCCACTTTTAACAAAGTAGCAAAATTTGCCTCTGAACTTCCTTGCTCCTCTCCTCACTGTCTTGCACTACAAAAACTAAAATGGTTAGAGTTCCCTCACAACCTTAGACTCTCCCAGCTCCAAATAATCCATTCCATCCTATTCCAGCCCACCTTTTGCCCTGCCATATTACCCATCATCTCATCCTACACCCCAGCTAGAACACTCCGGAGTTCTGACCAACACCTCCTCATCATAACCAAACCCCAACTAAACATAGGAAAAAATCTGTATAGCTATTACCCTGCCAAACACTGGAATAAACTCCCACTGGACATCCGAAACACTAGATCCAAACTTCTATTCAAAAAGACTGTGAGAAATCACCTTAGCTTAAATAAACTTTGCCTCTGTTATCAACCCCCTGACTAACCCATCTCTGCAGACTAACCAGTCACTTCTTTTTCTCCTACTAGTACCTCACCCTACCTCCATCCTAACTCACCCTCTCTTCTTCTCTACAAAAGCCTTCCCTTTTTTTACCCCTAAACTTTCCTATTTCAGTCTCCTCATCAGTAGAATGTTCAACAACTACTTCTGCACTTTAATGTCTCCTTCACTGCTATCCAGAAACTTCCTTACTAACTTGCTTTCTCTTTACTGTAAACACTATTTTTCCTGGTTTACCTACTTCAATATACACAGCTAGCCAACATTGTATATAATCTGTAATCAGTTTTATTATTATGTACCGCTTTACATTGTCATGCAAGTACACAACTAAGATACATATAATTTGTAACTATGGAGTTTGTATATGTTTTGTAACTATGGAGCTTTTCTCCCGAGGTCTCCACTGAAAAAGGGCCTCTTCCCAAAAGGACCAACCCCCTAAAAAT